>NC_135230.1:1460000-1542500 GCF_052324685.1 Brachyhypopomus gauderio | reverse complement strand
CTCCACGATCTAACCCCTCACACATCACCCACAATCTGACTCCCCCTCCACCATCTGAAACCACAACCTGGTCACCCCTCCATGATCTAACCCCTCACACATCACCCACAATCGGACTCCCCCTCCACCATCTGAAACCACAACCTGGTCACCCCTCCATGATCTAACCCCTCACACATCATCCACAATCGGACTCCCCCTCCACCATCTGAAACCACAACCTGGTCACCCCTCCATGATCTAACCCCTCACACATCACCCACAATCGGACTCCCCCTCCACCATCTGAAACCACAACCTGGTCACCCCTCCATGATCTAATCCCTCACACATCACCCACAATCTGACTCCCCCTCCACCATCTGACTATACACACTCCAACCACAACCCGGTTACCCCTCCATGATCTAACCCCTCACATGTCACCCACAATCTTACACCTCCTCTAAAATCTGAAACCACAACCTTGTTACCCCTCTACCATCTGAACTTACACACTCCAACCACAACCTGGTTACCCCTCTTCCTCCAACTCCGCAATATCTCAGATTAAGTCCAATTATAAGATTCTCTGTCTTGTGTGCATTTAATAGGAGAAAATTAGCACACAGCCACAAGTTGATTTCACAGATGCACTTGGTGATGGATGGGGGTAGGGAAGGGGTATGTGTTTTGAAGCTAAGATAAAGCTGAGTGTCATCCGCATAGAGGTGAAAGTTCAATCCATGCTGCCGTATCAACTCGCCAAGAGGCAGAATATTAAATTTAAATGGTAAAAAGCAGTGGTCCTAACACCGAGCCCTGGGGAACACCCTGGGTTTCATTTAGTTACCCAAGCGTTGAAACTGACATCCATCTGATAATTAAGAAGTAAACCAATAAATAACGGTACCAGAAAACCCAAGATCACGGAGCCGTGAGAGCAGTATTGCGTGATTGACTGTCTCAAAGGCAGCAGTGAGATGGAGGAGTAAAAGAAGAGAAGCATGGCCATTATCAGAGGAGAGAAGAAGGCCATTTAACACATAAACAAGAGCGGTCTCAGTGCTGTGCTCAGCACGGAAACCAGACTGGAAAATATCAAAGAGATTATTGGAAGACATGTACAGAAGTAGTTGGGAGGCCACCACGCATTTGAGGATCTTTGAGAGAAATGGTAGATTAGATATTGGGCGATAATTATTTAGAACTATCATCCAGATTTTGTTTTTTGATAACCGGAGTGATGGCAGATGTCTTTAAATCTAATGGAACATGGCCAGAGATAAGAGAGAGATTAACAAGATGACGAATAGAGACAATGAAGAAACACCCTGTTTGAGTAGAAATGTAGGAGGACTTATATACTCGGGGTATGCAATGTAAAATGGCAATAAACATGAAGAGAAAATATGTCAGGGGTTGTATGAACTGTAAATAAATTATCCACAATCAACCTCAAAAAAGTATGAATATCTAGAGGTAGGGTTAGTATTATGGGTAGGGTTATTAACCTAGGGTTAGGTTTAGGATTAGGGCTATTCACCCTAGGGTTAGGGTTGTGTGTGTGTTTGTGAGAGTTTATGTATTTGTGCCTCATCTCTCGTAAACATTTTTTCCCTACAATCCATAATTAAGAACATAAATGTAAAATTCTATTATTTCACAACTAAAATCAGAGACAAAAGAAACATCTGAAATTCACTCACATTATAGTATAGCTGGTGCAGGTGATTTTTGAAGTTGCATTAATGAACATTGCAGCAGTGAAACTGGGGAGTAGCGGAACCAGCTTCACAGTAAACCAGTCAGTCCAGTTTGAGATCACAAACTGTGAAAACTGGGGGCTGATGATCTTGAAGGTTTCATTCATCATTAAGTCTCTTACAGGAGGAACGATGTTAGTAACCTGCAGAGAAACAATTTAAAATGACAGTTAATTCCTTGTGGCTTGTGACAGATTTTAGTTAAAATATTCAGACAAGGAAAGAATGTCAGTTACCCCCAAAGATATGAGAGCTGTGAGAAACTCATCCACATTGGTGAAAGCATTGCCTGTCTCGAGTTGATTGAAGACTAGTTTAATCTGAGTTGTGTTGGTCAGTGCTCCAGAACTGACAGTGACTTTAGCGAGTTCGGTGGGGTTCAGTGATGGAATCTGCAAAAAGACAGACAGCTGGTTTAGTTTAAAACACTGGCAGGATCAGAGAAATTCACTCCTGTAGTTTTGATACTTACAGATGTTGCAATGGTACTGAATGTACTGGTGCTGGTATTCACATTTGTGCTGCTGACAGTGGTGGTGTTCACATGAGCAGTAGTAGTGTTAACACCAGTCTGTGGTTTGTTGGTATTCACATTGGTGTGAAGGAGAGTGGTGGTGCTCACATGAGCAGTAGTAGTGTTGACATTGGCAGGGGGGATTGAGGTGGTGTTGTGAACAGCAGTAGTATTTGAAGTAGTGTTGACACCAGTCTGTGGTTTGTTGGTATTCACATTGGTGTGAACGAGTGTGGTGGTGCTCACATGACCAGTAGTAGTGTTGACATTGGCAGGGGGGATTGAGGTGGTGTTGTGAACAGCAGTAGTATTTGAAGTAGTGTTAACACCAGTCTGTGGTTTGTTGGTATTCACATTGGTGTGAACGAGTGTGGTGGTGCTCACATGACCAGTAGTAGTGTTGACATTGGCAGGGGGGATTGAGGTGGTGTTGTGAACAGCAGTAGTATTTGAAGTAGTGTTAACACCAGTCTGTGGTTTGTTGGTATTCACATTGGTGTGAACGAGTGTGGTGGTGCTCACATGACCAGTAGTAGTGTTGACATTGGCAGGGGGGATTGAGGTGGTGTTGTGAACAGCAGTAGTATTTGAAGTAGTGTTGACACCTATCTGTGGTTTGTTGGTATTCACATTGGTGTGAATGAGAGTTGTGGTGCTCACATGACCAGTAGTAGTGTTGACATTGGCAGGGGGGATTGAGGTGGTGTTGTGAACAGCAGTAGTATTTGAAGTAGTGTTGACACCTGTCTCTGTGTTCTTGGTAGTCATGTTGGTGCTGCTGAGACTGGTGGTGTTCACTTGAGCTGTAGTAGTGTTGAGATTACCAGTAGTGTTGACAGGAGTGCTACTGGAACTTGTAGTAGTACTGAATATGGTATCATTTCTTGTTACGTTGACACCCATAGTGACAGTTGTGAGGGTGGTGGTGATCAAGTCGGGCTTTCCACCAGTCAGACCGATGTTCAGGGTGTCCAGCTGAGACTGGAACTGCTGTGCCACCCAGGACTGGACCAGTGTGGTGTTCTCAAACAGCTTTAGGTCTGGTAGATTTACCCCCAGTAGATACCGAACTGTACTGACACTCAATTCCTTATACACAAAAACACACAATTTTTTTCAGTCCAAAACTGTTTCATGTTATCAATACTGAAATTATATTCTATTTTCATGCGTTTCATACCATCACCACTGCATAGTTCAAACTCAAGAACGTGTTGATATCCATGCTGATGTTCTGTGTAGAAAGTTCTTGAATATCTGCAACTGGAGCTCCACCTAACCAAGGGAGATAAAACAATCCATCTGTGATTTCACAGGGAAAGCTGACACAACCACATTAATGTTAAAACCAGCTGTGAGTTCAAGCTGACAAATCCAGCTCTTGGTAAGACTACGACTACAGGAATTCTGACAAGGCAAAAATTGGAGTGGAGCTGGTGGGACAGAGATGGTACGATGTCACATTAGGTTTGGAGAAATCTCTCCCTCAGTCTTTCACTCTCTGTCTGTCTCTCAATATATCTCAATATACACAAACACACAAATCATAGGTATATAAATATTATTATTGGAATTTGTTTTCCTTAAAAAGATTATTCTATAATATAAAAAATTATTATATTCACTATATGTGAATTCATATAGTCGTGTGTGTGTGTGTGTGTGTGTGTGTGTGTGTGTGTTTGTGTGTGTGTTTTACCGAGGAAAGGTACGATGTGCATGTAATATGCGTTGATGTTGCTTCGCATATCGCTGAATGAGATGTTGGCAATGTTGTACAGAACTATTTTCTGATCCATTGAGCATGATAACAAATTCATAGGGTTTGCATTCCTGCAGAGTTAAAAAACAACACAAACAGCCTTGTGGACTTGACGTATACAACATGCAGCAATATCATTTGGAGTGTACAATTAAAAATAACCGAATATACATGATCATGTAGTCAGTCTTGAAGTTCAGAAGAGTGCAGTCCTGGGAACATCTAAGCTACTACATTAGAGTACCTGATAGAGGAACCACGCTAGGAGGAAAAAGACCTCATGGAGTAGGATGAGTGGACAAATTTATCTAGAGATAGACATTTTCTGAATTTCTCTCTTATCTGATCTAAATTCTTATGGAGAGGCAGTGTTCAGCTACTGTGCTGTTTCAAAAGGGAACAAGTTGATAGATATTAGAAGAGCCCTAAAACTAGATGGTATTACATCGAACATAAAATCACTTTTATTTGGTCATGTTTATTTTACAGAAGGGCTGAAGGCTCGGCTTAGTTACACCTGTCAGCAAGAAGAGAATAAACTTAATGTGCAGTGTAACTGGGAGCCAGTACACGTGTCTGACTGGGAGACGTGACATGTAGAGAGTTCTCATAGCTGTATTTTTAGTAGGGGAAGTATAATGACCAAGAGGTGTAGGGATTGCAGAGGAGAAAGGCTGGTACTGAACACTTGCATTTAGAAAATCTAAGCAAGACATTACATTGCTTAGCTGAGCTGGGAAGTATAGTTCTTTTGTTGATATTTGTGTGTGATTGTGATTGTGTGTGTGTGTGTGTGTGATTGTGATTGTGTGTGTGTGTGTGTGTGTGTGTGTGTGTGTGTGTGTGTGTGTGTGTGTGTGTGTGTGTGTGTGTGTGTGTGTGTGTGTATACTCACTTTAGGTTGTCTGCAGTGATGTTGTTAAGTACACTGACGCTCAAAGAACAGAGATTGGAGCCGATTGCATTCAATTCAGCAGATCCCAGAGTTTGACCAGCCACACTTAGATATACCATAATTATTGCATCAACCTACACACACACACACACACACAGGATAAATTGGTCACATATTCTGTTTGTCATAATTTGATCATCTGCAGGAAATACCTCAAATATTGCCCTAACACTAACCCGAAAATACCTGAAGCCAAGTACAGTATTAACACCAATCCTACCCATAAGATCCATGCACTAACACTGTAGAGTAAAATACAAAACCCTAAACCCAGCCCACTACAATAAACACCAGACAGTAGAATGGTAAACTTTACCCTGCCCACTCCAATACTAACTAAAACACCACCCAGTACAATACTAACCCTAACACAGCCAGTACTATACTATCCGCAACACACCCATTATAATACTAGCACTAACACATCCCAGTACAATACTAACCCTAACACACCCAGTACCAGTGTTGGGAACGTTAATTTAAAAAAGCAATTAGTTATAGTTACTCACTACTTGTTCAAAAAAGTAACTGAGTTAGTAACTGAATTACTCTATAATAAAAGTAACTCATTACCAGGGAAATAACTATTTGCATTACAATAAAAAAAGTTATATGCCAATGAATTAAGATTTTTTGAAAAAGCAGTTTTCACAGTCAGTTGAAATGAGTAGATCAGAAAGGTGTTAAACTTTTGATATTTATTGCACATCAACAGACCAGTGCAGGATAAAATCCTTTAAAATCCCAAATCTTTGTCAAAAAAAAAAAAGCAAAAGTAAACAGTTACACTATATAAATTTACATCTATCAAACTAACTTAAAATCTCTCAACCTGAGACAGCTAGTTTGTTCACAACAGAAGTAAACTTAACAATAAAACCTCTATTCTTAAATAAATCAAATACCCAGTCTGGTAGACATTCAGGAACTTCAAGTATTTTCTTAAATAATGTTTATATCGCCACCTTCAGCTTGCTCCTGACTCGCCATTTTTGCCTCTTCTCCGTTTGTGTGTCACTAGTGTGCTTCGGCGCGCGTGTAACAACACTGGCTCTGATTGATGGCTACCATAACGCTGCCTTAGCCAATCGCTTACTGACTTGTTAAGTTGAACAGGTGTTACACCGAGAATTGTGACCTATCGAGATCTGTTACTCCTCACTAGCCTGAGCAGCGGTCCGCTCGGATTACTGTTAGTATATCAATATATAGTAACGCACCGCTTTTAATGACCAGTAACGTCAACGGCGTTGTAACAACAGGAAAAGTAATTAATTATATTATTCCGTTACTGACAAAATGACGCCGTTACCTAACGCCGTTATTTTTAAAGGTGTTATTTGCAACACTGCCCAGTACAATACTAACCTTAACCTCAGCCAGTACAATACTAAGCCTAATGACATGCTCATTACTTTCAATAGACTGAAGCACGTGTTACCTGCTCTGAAGTCCAAGCTCCATTAGTTGGGTTCATTAAAGAGGACAGTGTGTCGATCGTGGTGATGTTCCAAGTGTAGATCTCACTGACGTTGGCCACACGAGACGTGGAGCCCAGTAGCTGAAGCACACTGTCCCCAAGGCCTGAGGGATATGCCTGTAATACACACAGACACACACACACACACACACACAATCAAAAACAAATACGCCTTATAGAGTTTAATACATGCTGCCACCCCAAGCCCTGATGGATACCTGCAAGACACACACACAAGAACAATACAGAAACACATCACTCCCTGTTGAAGTAAGTTTTGAACATGCCTAGATATGACAAAATATACATCCCGTGCAAACAAACATACTATATTGGTAAAGTGTAAATAATAATAAAATACTGATGGAAACACGTGAACACAGACACACACATAGCCACAACCATCAACCCTACACTATCAGAGCAAATAATACTCAAAATAATACTTAGCAAAGCTGACCTGGTTTAATTTGTCCAGAATTATCCTCTCCATGCTGATTTCCACCACTTTCATAGTTATAACTTTCAGATGAATTATTAGTATGTTTAAATTCAGACACAGATCAAACTGGGTGGAACTGTAACCAGCAGGGAATGATGGCTCTGCAATGATTGCTTCTGTGATCTCACCCACAGTGCATCCTGTCAGACACAGAGAGAAGAGATCCATTTCTGTGATATCCTTCATTGACAGAGCTACTATGCATTGCAAGCACTGAATCTAACATTAACCACTATTTGTTTTTGTCAGTAATGAAGACCATGAACTATGTTTTTGCTACATTTGTGAGGACATTTAAAGACTGGAGGACATAATGTAAATCTGTAGTGTTAGTGTGTTTGTGGGGGAATCAAAGTGGTGTTGTGAATAGGACCAGCATTAGTAGTAGCGTTGTCACCTGTCACTGTGTTCTTGGTAGTCATGTTGGTGCTGCTGAGACTGGTGGTGTTCACTTGAGCTGTAGTATTGTTGAGATTACCAGTAGTGTTGACAGGAGTGCTACTGAAACTTGTAGTAGTACTGAATATGGTATCATTTCTTGTTACGTTGACACCCATAGTGACAGTTGTGAGGGTGGTGGTGATCAAGTCGGGCTTTCCACCAGTCAGACCGATGTTCAGGGTGTCCAGCTGAGACTGGAACTGCTGTGCCTCCCAGGACTGGACCAGTGTGGTGTTCTCAAACAGCTTTAGGTCTGGTAGATTTACCCCCAGTAGATACCGAACTGTACTGACACTCAATTCCTTATACACACACACAGAGAGACACACACACACACACACACACACAATTTTGTTCAGTCCAAAACTGTTTCATGTTATCAATACTGAAATTATATTCTATTTTCATGTGTTTCATACCATCACTACGTCAGAGTACAAGCTCAAGAATGTGTTGATATCCATGCTGATGTTCTGTGTAGAAAGTTCTTGAATATCTGCAACTAGAGCTCCTCCTAACCAAGGGAGATAAAACAACAATCCATCTGTGATTTCACAGGGAAAGCTGACACAACCACATTAATGTTAAAACCAGCTGTGAGTTCAAGCTGACAAATCCAGCTCTTGGTAAAACTACGACTACAGGAATTCTGAGAAGGCAAAAGTTGGAGTGTAGCTGGTGGGACAGAGATGGTAGGATGTCACATTAGGTTTGGAGAAATCTCTCCCTCACTCTTACTGTATGCAACCTCTCTCTCTCTCTCTCTCTCTCTCTCACTCTCTGTCTGTCTCTCAATATATCTCAATATACACAATATACACATTCTCCTATATGTAATTTCTTTGTTTCACACCATAATCCTCATTGACGCTTGAGCCTTCAAAAAATCGCATCAATATACCCCACAAACACAGTAATATATGATTGTGTACGTGTGTGTATATATCTATATGTGAATTCATATGTTTGTGTGTGTGTGTGTGTGTGTGTGTTTTACCGAGGAAAGGTGCGATGAGCACGTAATATTCAGTGCTGTTGCTTCGCATATCGCTGAATGAGATTTTGGCAATGTTGTACAGAGTTATTTTCTGATCGATTGTGCATGATGATAAATTCACATGTTTTACATTCCTGCAAAGTTAAAAACAACACAAACAGCCTTGTGAACATGACGTATACAACATGCAGCAACATCATTTGGAGTGTACAATTAAAAATAACCAAATATACATTATCATGCAGTCAGTCTTGAAGTTCAGAAGAGTGCAGTCCTGGGAACATCTAAGCTACTACATTAGAGTACCTGATAGAGGAACCACGCTAGGAGGAAAAAGACCTCATGGAGTAGGATGAGTGGACAAATTTATCTAGAGATAGACAATTTCTGAATTTCTCTCTTATCTGATCTAAATTCTTATGGAGAGGCAGTGTTCAGTTACTGTGCTGTTTCAAAAGGGAATAAGTTGATAGATATTAGAAGAGCCCTAACACTAGATGGCATTACATCTAACATAAAATCACTCTTATTTGGTCAGGTTTATTTTACAGAAGGGCTGAAGGCTCGGTTTAGTTACACCTGTCAGCAAGAAGAGAATAAACTTAATGTGCAGTGTAACTGGGAGCCCGTACACGTGTCTGACTGGGAGACGTGACGTGTAGAGAGTTCTCATAGTTGTATTGTTAGTGGGAGAAGTATAATGACCAAGAGGTGTAGGGATTACAGAGGAGAAAGACTGGTACTGAAAACTGCATTTAGAAAATCTAAGCAAGACATTACATTGCTTAGCTGAGCTGGGAAGTATAGTTCTTGTGTTGATGTTTGTGTGTGATTGTGATTGTGTGTGTGTGTGTGTGTGTGTGCTCACTTTAGGTTGTCTGCAGTGATGCTCTCAAGTACACTGACGCTCAAAGAACAGATATTGGAGCCGATTGCATTCAATTCAGCAGATCCCAGAGTTTGACCAGCCACACTTAGATATACCCAAATTATTGCTTTAATCTACACACACACACACACACACACACACACACACACACACACACACACACACACACACACACACACACACAGGATAAATTGGTCACATATTTTATTTGTCATGACTTGATCATCTGCAGGAAATACCTGAAATATTGCCCTAACACTAATCTAATATACCGGAATCCAAGTACAGTATTAACACCAATCCTACCCCATAAGATCCATGCACTAACACTGTAGAGTAAAATACAAAACCCTAACCCAGCCCACTACAATAGTAACCTAAACACCAAACAGTACAGTACTAAACTTAACCCTGACCACTTCAAAACTAACCTAAACACCACCCAGTACAATACTAACCTTAACCTCACCCGGTACAATACTAAGCCTAATGACATGCCCATTACTTTCAATAGACTGAAGCACGTATTACCTGGTTTGAAGTCCAGGCTCCATCAGCTGGGTTCATTAAAGAGGACAGTGTGTCGATCGTGGTGATGTTCCAAGTGTAGATCTCACTGACGTTGGCCACACGAGACGTGGAGCCCAGTAGCTGAAGCACACTGTCCCCAAGGCCTGAGGGATATGCCTGCAATACACACACACACACACACACACACACACACACACACACACACACACACACACACACACACACACACACACACACACACACACACACACACACACACACACACACACACACACACACACACAATCAAAAACAAATACGCCTTATAGAGTTTAATACATGCTGCCACCCCAAGCCTCGATAGATACCTGCAAGACACACACACAAGAACAACACTGAAACACATCACTCCCTGTTGAAGTAAGTTTTGAACATGCCTAGATATGACAAAACATACATCCTGTGCAAACAAATGTACTATATTGGTAAAGTGTAAATAATAATAAAATACTGTTGGAAACACGTGAACACAGACACACACATAGCCACAACCATCAACCCCACACTATCAGAGCAAATAATACTCAAAATAATACTTAGCAAAGCTGACCTGGTTTAATTTGTCCAGAATTATCCTCTCCATGCTGATATCCACCACTTTCAAAGTTATAACTTTCAGATGAATTATTAGTATGTTTAAATTCAGACACAGATCAAACTGGGTGGAACTGTAACCAGCAGGGAATGATGGCTCTGCAATGATTGCTTCTGTGATCTCACCCACAGTGCATCCTGTCAGACACAGAGAGAAGAGATCCATTTCTGTGATATCCTTCATTGACAGAGCTACTATGCATTGCAAGCACTGAATCTAACATTAACCACTATTTGTTTTTGTCAGTAATGAAGACCATGAACTATGTTTTTGCTACATTTGTGAGGACATTTAAAGACTGGAGGACATAATGTAAATCTGTAGTGTTAGTGTGTTTGTGGGGGAATCAAAGTGGTGTTGTGAATAGGACCAGCATTAGTAGTAGCGTTGTCACCTGTCACTGTGTTCTTGGTAGTCATGTTGGTGCTGCTGAGACTGGTGGTGTTCACTTGAGCTGTAGTATTGTTGAGATTACCAGTAGTGTTGACAGGAGTGCTACTGAAACTTGTAGTAGTACTGAATATGGTATCATTTCTTGTTACGTTGACACCCATAGTGACAGTTGTGAGGGTGGTGGTGATCAAGTCGGGCTTTCCACCAGTCAGACCGATGTTCAGGGTGTCCAGCTGAGACTGGAACTGCTGTGTCACCCAGGACTGGACCAGTGTGGTGTTCTCAAACAGCTTTAGGTCTGGTAGATTTACCCCCAGTAGATACCGAACTGTACTGACACTCAATTCCTTATACACACACACAGAGAGACACACACACACACACACACACAATTTTGTTCAGTCCAAAACTGTTTCATGTTATCAATACTGAAATTATATTCTATT
The DNA here is from genome assembly GCF_052324685.1 of Brachyhypopomus gauderio. Classification (NCBI taxonomy): domain Eukaryota; kingdom Metazoa; phylum Chordata; class Actinopteri; order Gymnotiformes; family Hypopomidae; genus Brachyhypopomus; species Brachyhypopomus gauderio. Next base: position 1,531,211 of record NC_135230.1, on the reverse strand, counting down.
TTCATGTGTTTCATACCATCACTACGTCAGAGTACAAGCTCAAGAATGTGTTGATATCCATGCTGATGTTCTGTGTAGAAAGTTCTTGAATATCTGCAACTAGAGCTCCTCCTAACCAAGGGAGATAAAACAACAATCCATCTGTGATTTCACAGGGAAAGCTGACACAACCACATTAATGTTAAAACCAGCTGTGAGTTCAAGCTGACAAATCCAGCTCTTGGTAAAACTACGACTACAGGAATTCTGAGAAGGCAAAAGTTGGAGTGTAGCTGGTGGGACAGAGATGGTAGGATGTCACATTAGGTTTGGAGAAATCTCTCCCTCACTCTTACTGTATGCAACCTCTCTCTCTCTCTCTCTCTCTCTCACTCTCTGTCTGTCTCTCAATATATCTCAATATACACAATATACACATTCTCCTATATGTAATTTCTTTGTTTCACACCATAATCCTCATTGACGCTTGAGCCTTCAAAAAATCGCATCAATATACCCCACAAACACAGTAATATATGATGGTGTACATGTGTGTGTATATATCTATATGTGAATTCATATGTTTGTGTGTGTGTGTGTGTGTGTGTTTTACCGAGGAAAGGTGCGATGAGCACGTAATATTCAGTGCTGTTGCTTCGCATATCGCTGAATGAGATTTTGGCAATGTTGTACAGAGTTATTTTCTGATCGATTGTGCATGATGATAAATTCACATGTTTTACATTCCTGCAAAGTTAAAAACAACACAAACAGCCTTGTGAACATGACGTATACAACATGCAGCAACATCATTTGGAGTGTACAATTAAAAATAACCAAATATACATTATCATGCAGTCAGTCTTGAAGTTCAGAAGAGTGCAGTCCTGGGAACATCTAAGCTACTACATTAGAGTACCTGATAGAGGAACCACGCTAGGAGGAAAAAGACCTCATGGAGTAGGATGAGTGGACAAATTTATCTAGAGATAGACAATTTCTGAATTTCTCTCTTATCTGATCTAAATTCTTATGGAGAAGCAGTGTTCAGTTACTGTGCTGTTTCAAAAGGGAATAAGTTGATAGATATTAGAAGAGCCCTAACACTAGATGGCATTACATCTAACATAAAATCACTCTTATTTGGTCAGGTTTATTTTACAGAAGGGCTGAAGGCTCGGTTTAGTTACACCTGTCAGCAAGAAGAGAATAAACTTAATGTGCAGTGTAACTGGGAGCCAGTACACGTGTCTGACTGGGAGACGTGACGTGTAGAGAGTTCTCATAGTTGTATTGTTAGTGGGAGAAGTATAATGACCAAGAGGTGTAGGGATTACAGAGGAGAAAGACTGGTACTGAAAACTGCATTTAGAAAATCTAAGCAAGACATTACATTGCTTAGCTGAGCTGGGAAGTATAGTTCTTGTGTTGATGTTTGTGTGTGATTGTGATTGTGTGTGTGTGTGTGTGCTCACTTTAGGTTGTCTGCAGTGATGCTCTCAAGTACACTGACGCTCAAAGAACAGATATTGGAGCCGATTGCATTCAATTCAGCAGATCCCAGAGTTTGACCAGCCACACTTAGATATACCCAAATTATTGCTTTAATCTACACACACACACACACACACACACACACACACACACACACACACACACACACACAGGATAAATTGGTCACATATTTTATTTGTCATGACTTGATCATCTGCAGGAAATACCTGAAATATTGCCCTAACACTAATCTAATATACCGGAATCCAAGTACAGTATTAACACCAATCCTACCCCATAAGATCCATGCACTAACACTGTAAAGTAAAATACAAAACCCTAACCCAGCCCACTACAATAGTAACCTAAACACCAAACAGTACAGTACTAAACTTAACCCTGACCACTTCAAAACTAACCTAAACACCACCCAGTACAATACTAACCTTAACCTCACCCGGTACAATACTAAGCCTAATGACATGCCCATTACTTTCAATAGACTGAAGCACGTATTACCTGGTTTGAAGTCCAGGCTCCATCAGCTGGGTTCATTAAAGAGGACAGTGTGTCGATCGTGGTGATGTTCCAAGTGAGGATTTCACTGTAGCTGGCCACACGAGACGTGGAGCCCAGTAGCTGAAGCACACTGTCCCCAAGGCCTGAGGGATATGCCTGCAATACACACACACACACACACACACACACACACACACACACACACACACACACACAATCAAAAACAAATACGCCTTATAGAGTTTAATACATGCTGCCACCCCAAGCCTCGATAGATACCTGCAAGACACACACACAAGAACAACACTGAAACACATCACTCCCTGTTGAAGTAAGTTTTGAACATGCCTAGATATGACAAAACATACATCCTGTGCAAACAAATGTACTATATTGGTAAAGTGTAAATAATAATAAAATACTGTTGGAAACACGTGAACACAGACACACACATAGCCACAACCATCAACCCCACACTATCAGAGCAAATAATACTCAAAATAATACTTAGCAAAGCTGACCTGGTTTAATTTGTCCAGAATTATCCTCTCCATGCTGATATCCACCACTTTCAAAGTTATAACTTTCAGATGAATTATTAGTATGTTTAAATTAAGACACAGATCAAACTGGGTGGAATTGTAACCAGCAGGGAATGATGGCTCTGCAATGATTGCTTCTGTGATCTCACCCACAGTGCATCCTGTCAGACACAGAGAGAAGAGATCCATTTCTGTGATATCCTTCATTGACAGAGCTATTATGCATTGCAAGCACTGAATCTAACATTAACCACTATTTGTTTTTGTCAGTAATGAAGACCATGAACTATGTTTTTGCTACATTTGTGAGGACATTTAAAGACTGGAGGACATAATGTAAATCTGTAGTGTTAGTGTGTTTGTGGGGGAATCAAAGTGGTGTTGTGAATAGGACCAGCATTAGTAGTAGCGTTGTCACCTGTCACTGTGTTCTTGGTAGTCATGTTGGTGCTGCTGAGACTGGTGGTGTTCACTTGAGCTGTAGTAGTGTTGACATTGGCAGGGGGGATAGAAGTGGTGTTTTGAATAGCTGTAGCATTTGTAGTAGCGTTGACACCAGTCTCTGTGTTCTTGGTAGTCGTGTTGGTGCTGCTGAGACTGGTGGTGTTCACTTGAGCTGTAGTATTGTTGAGATTACCCGTAGTGTTGACAGGAGTGCTACTGAAACTTGTAGTAGTACTGAATATGGTATCATTTCTTGTTACGTTGACACCCATAGTGACAGTTGTGAGGGTGGTGGTGATCAAGTCGGGCTTTCCACCAGTCAGACCGATGTTCAGGGTGTCCAGCTGAGACTGGAACTGCTGTGCCACCCAGGACTGGACCAGTGTGGTGTTCTCAAACAGCTTTAGGTCTGGTAGATTTACCCCCAGTAGATCACGAACTGTACTGACACTCAATTCCTTATACACAAAAACACAATTTTTTTCAGTCCAAAACTGTTTCATGTTATCAATACTGAAATTATATTCTATTTTCATGTGTTTCATACCATCACCACGTCAGAGTACAAGCTCAACAACATGCTGATATCCATGTTGATGTTCTGTGTAGAAAGTTCTTGAATATCTGCAACTGGAGCTCCACCTAACCAAGGGAGATAAAACAACAATCCATCTGTGATTTCACAGGGAAAGCTGACACAACCACATTAATGTTAAAACCAGCTGTGAGTTCAAGCTGACAAATCCAGTTCTTGGTAAAACTACAACTACAGGAATTCTGAGAAGGCAAAAGTTGGAGTGGAGCTGGTGGGACAGAGATGGTAGGATGTCACATTATGTTTGGAGAAATCTCTCCCTCACTCTTTCACTCTCTGTCTGTCTCTCAATATATCTCAATATACACAAACACACAAATCATAGGTATATAAATATTATTATTGGATTTTTTTTCCTTAAAAAGATTATTCTATAATATTTACAAAATATTATATTCACTATATGTGAATTCATATATTTGTGTGTGTGTGTGTGTTTTACCGAGGAAAGGTGCGATGAGTATGTAATATTCGTTGATGTTGCTTCGCATATCGCTGAACGAGATGTTGGCGATGTTGTACAGAACTATTTTCTGATCCATTGAGCATGATAACAAATTCATAGGTTTTGCATTCCTGCAGAGTTAAAAACAACACAAACAGCCTTGTGGACATGACGTATACAACATGCAGCAACATAATTTGGAGTGTACAATTAAAAATAACTGAATATACATGATCATGCAGTCAGTCTTGAAGTTCAGAAGAGTGCAGTCCTGGGAACATCTAAGCTACTACATTAGAGTACCTGATAGAGGAACCACGCTAGGACAAAAAAGACCTCATGAAGTAGGATGAGTGAACAAATGTATCTAGAGATAGACATTTTCTGAATTTCTCTCTTATCTGATCTAAATTCTTATGGAGAGGCAGTGTTCAGCTACTGTGCTGTTTCAAAAGGGAACAAGTTGATAGATATTAGAAGAGCCCTAACACTAGATGGTATTACATCTAACATAAAATCACTCTAATTTGGTCAGGTTTATTTTACAGAAGGGCTGAAGGCTCGGCTTAGTTACACCTGTCAGCAAGAAGAGAATAAATTTAATGTGCAGTGTAACCGGGAGCCAGTACACGTGTCTGACTGGGAGACGTGACATGTAGAGAGATGTAATATATGTATTGTTAGTGGGAGAAGTTTAATGACCAAGAGGTGTAGGGATTGCAGAGGAGAAAGGCTGGTACTGAAAACTTCCATTTAGAAAATCTAAGCAAGACATTACATTGCTTAGCTGAGCTGGGAAGTATAGTTCTTGTGTTGATATTTATTTGTGTATGTGTGACTGCAAGTGTGTGTGTGCATGTGATTGTGTTTGTGTGTGATTGTGTTTTTGTTTGTGTGTGTGTGTGTGTGTGTGTGTGTGTGTGTGTGTGTGTGTGTGTGCATGCGTGCGTGTGTGTGTGTGTGTGTGTGTGTGTGTGTACTCACTTCAGGTTGTCTGCAGTGATGTTGTTAAGTACACTGACGCTCAAAGAACAGAGATTGAAGCCGACTGCATTCAATTCAGCAGATCCCAGAGTTTGACCAGCCACACTTAGATATACCATAATTATTGCATCAACCTAAACACACACACACACACAAAGACACACATCACACACACAGGTTAAATATTCTGTTTGTCAGTTGTCTGATAATTTAATTATCTGCAGGAAATATTTGAAATATTGAACTAACACTAACCCTAAAGTACCCGAAGCCAAGTACAGTATTAACACCAATCCTACCCATAAGATCCATGCACTAACACTGTAGAGTAAAATACAAAACCCTAACCCAGCCCACTACAATAAACATCAGACAGTAGAATGGTAAACTTTACCCTGCCCACTCCAATACTAACTAAAACACCACCCAGTACAATACTAACCCTAACACAGCCAGTACTATACTATCCGCAACACACCCATTATAATACTAACACTAACACATCCCAGTACAATACTAACCCTAACACACCCAGTACCAGTGTTGGGAACGTTAATTTAAAAAAGCAATTAGTTATAGTTACTCACTACTTGTTCAAAAAAGTAACTGAGTTAGTAACTGAATTACTCTATAATAAAAGTAACTCATTACCAGGGAAATAACTATTTGCATTACAATAAAAAAAGTTATATGCCAATGAATTAAGATTTTTTGAAAAAGCAGTTTTCACAGTCAGTTGAAATGAGTAGATCAGAAAGGTGTTTAACTTGATATTTATTGCACATCAACAGACCAGTGCAGGATAAAATCCTTTAAAATCCCAAATCTTTGTCAAAAAAAAAAAGCAAAAGTAAACAGTTACACTATATAAATTTACATCTATCAAACTAACTTAAAATCTCTCAACCTGAGACAGCTAGTTTGTTCACAACAGAAGTAAACTTAACAATAAAACCTCTATTCTTAATTAAATAAATCAAATACCCAGTCTGGTAGATATTCAGGAACTTCAAGTATTTTGTTAAATAATGTTTATATCGCCACCTTCAGCTTGCTCCTGACTCGCCATTTTTGCCTCTTCTCCGTTTGTGTGTCACTAGTGTGCTTCGGCGCGCGTGTAACAACACTGGCTCTGATTGATGGCTACCATAACGCTGCCTTAGCCAATCGCTTACTGACTTGTTAAGTTAAACAGGTGTTACACCGAGAATTGTGACCTATCGAGATCTGTTACTCCTCACTAGCCTGAGCAGCGGTCCGCTCGGATTACTGTTAGTATATCAATATATAGTAACGCACCGCTTTTAATGACCAGTAACGTCAACGGCGTTGTAACAACAGGAAAAGTAATTAATTATATTATTCCGTTACTGACAAAATGACGCCGTTACCTAACGCAGTTATTTTTAAAGGTGTTATTTGCAACACTGCCCAGTACAATACTAACCTTAACCTCAGCCAGTACAATACTAAGCCTAATGACATGCTCATTACTTTCAATAGACTGAAGCACGTGTTACCTGCTCTGAAGTCCAAGCTCCATTAGTTGGGTTCATTAAAGAGGACAGTGTGTCGATCGTGGTGATGTTCCAAGTGTAGATCTCACTGACGTTGGCCACACGAGACGTGGAGCCCAGTAGCTGAAGCACACTGTCCCCAAGGCCTGAGGGATATGCCTGCAATACACACAGACACACACACACACACACACACACACACAATCAAAAACAAATACGCCTTATAGAGTTTAATACATGCTGCCACCCCAAGCCCCGATGGATACACCTGCAATACACACACACACACACACACACACACACACACACACACACACACACACACACACATCAGCAATATGCTAGCAAAGCTGACCTGGTTTAGTTTGTTTAGGATGACCCTCTCCATGCCAAGATCCACCACTTTCTGAGTGATAGCTTCCAAGTTACTTGTTAGCGTGGTTACATTCAGACACAGATCAAACTGGGTGGAACTGTAACCAGCAGGGAATGATGGCTCTGCAATGATTGCTTCTGTGATCTCACCCACAGTGCATCCTGTCAGACACAGAGAGAAGAGATCCATTTCTGTGATATCCTTCATTGACAGGGCTATTATGCATTGCAAGCACTGAATCTAACATTAACCACTATTTGTTTTTGTCAGTAATGAAGACCATGAACTATGTTTTTGCTACATTTGTGAGGACATTTAAAGACTGGAGGACATAATGTAAATCTGTAGTGTTAGTGTGTTTGTGGGGGAATCAAAGTGGTGTTGTGAATAGGACCAGCATTAGTAGTAGCGTTGTCACCTGTCACTGTGTTCTTGGTAGTCATGTTGGTGCTGCTGAGACTGGTGGTGTTCACTTGAGCTGTAGTAGTGTTGACATTGGCAGGGGGGATAGAAGTGGTGTTTTGAATAGCTGTAGCATTTGTAGTAGCGTTGACACCAGTCTCTGTGTTCTTGGTAGTCATGTTGGTGCTGCTGAGACTGGTGGTGTTCACATGAGCTGTAGTATTGTTGAGATTACCAGTAGTGTTGACAGGAGTGCTACTGAAATTTGTAGTAGTACTGAATATGGTATCATTTCTTGTTACGTTGACACCCATAGTGACAGTTGTGAGGGTGGTGGTGATCAAGTCGGGCTTTCCACCAGTCAGACCGATGTTCAGGGTGTCCAGCTGAGACTGTAACTGCTGTGCCTCCCAGGACTGGACCAGTGTGGTGTTCTCAAACAGCTTTAGGTCTGGTAGATTTACCCCCAGTAGATACCGAACTGTACTGACACTCAATTCCTTATACACAAAAACACACAATTTTTTTCAGTCCAAAACTGTTTCATGGTATTAATACGGAAATTATATTCTATTTTCATGTGTTTCATACCATCACCACTGCAAAGTTCAAACTCAAGAACGTGCTGATATCCATGCTGATGTTCTGTGTAGAAAGTTCTTGAATATCTGCAACTGGAGCTCCACCTAACCAAGGGAGATAAAACAACAATCCATCTGTGATTTCACAGGGAAAGCTGACACAACCACATTAATGTTAAAACCAGCTGTGAGTTCAAGCTGACAAATCCAGTTCTCTGTAAAACTACGACTACAGGAATTCTGAGAAGGCAAAAGTTGGAGTGTAGATGGTGGGACAGAGATGGAAGGATGTCACATTAGGTTTGGAGAAATCTCTCCCTCACTCTGACTGTATGCAACCTCTCACTCTCTCTCTCTCTCTCACTCTCTGTCTGTCTCTCAATATATCTCAATATCAGTGTTGCCATAGTTACTTTGAAACAGTAATCCGACTACTGACTACTGACTACTTCTTTAAAAAGTAACTCAGTTAAGTTACTGACTACTTGCTTTTAAAAGTAACTAAGTTAGATTACTTTTAGTTACTTTCAGCAGAGGCTGATCCCCCGCCCCTATAACATGAAAATGACTACCAGTTCTGCCAATACTCACTTTATTGACATGTATTTTAACCGGAACATCAAAAATGACACTGGCATTTGTAAACTTTTTCTTGAAATAGGCTTACATGTTTTTTAAATAAATAAATAAGACAGTCTTTCTGTTCAACTCCGCCCACTTACAGGGTTGCCAACTGTCACGCATTGAGACACACGCATTTGACTGTCTTCACACGCTTACGCCACACTTCCGATATCTCACGCCGAAAAAAAAATCCAGTTTATTTACCTCTGATCCACATCTATGATTCAATGAGTTACTAGTTCGATCTGGCGCCAACCACCGGCGATCGATCGATCGCGATATAATACTGAATTTAGTCAATTTTACACCCCGCCCGGTAACAATTTACGTTCGCCGCCAAGCCCCGGTTTTTTTTTTTTTTTTCAGGTTTGACGTTGTGTTTTTGAAAGTAGACAGCACTCTGTCGCCAGGACAGAGTGTACAACGGACCTTAATGTTGTCTTCCTTAGCCGAAATAAAATCAAAATAATGCCTGTATTTCCAGCTGCTAAAGGCGAACCTCTCCTTCCATCTGACTTTGGCGCCGCAGAGCAGAGATGACGTAACCGCGTAAGAAACGTGTAGCCAAAAAATAAGAATGAATAAATATAACCTACGTTCCCCCGAAATGCAGAAATAGTAACGCACGATGTTTTAGATAAGTAACTTTAATCTGACTACTAGTTTTTAAATAGTAGTTGCGTTAGACTACTCGTTACTGAAAAAAGTAGTCCGACTACAGTAACGCGTTACTAAGTAACGCGTTACCGGCATCACTGCTCAATATACACAATATACACATTCTCCTATATGTAATTTCTTTGTTTCACACCATAATCCTCATTGACTCTTGAGCCTTCAAAAAATCACATCAAAATACCCCACAAACACAGTAATATACGATTGTGTACATATGTGTGTGTATATATCTATCTATATGTGAATTCATATGTTTGTGTGTGTATGTTTTACCGAGGAAAGGTGCGATGAGCACGTAATATTCAGTGCTGTTACTGCGCATATCGCTGAACGAGATGTTGGCGATGTTGTACAGAACTATTTTCTGATCCATTGAGCATGATAACAAATTCACATGTTTTACATTCCTGCAGAGTTAAAAACAACACAAACAGCCTTGTGGACTTGACGTATACAACATGCAGCAATATCATTTGGAGTGTACAATTAAAAATAACCGAATATACATGATCATGCAGTCAGTCTTGAAGTTCAGAAGAGTGCAGTCCTGGGAACATCTAAGCTACTACATTAGAGTACCTGATAGAGGAACCACGCTAGGAGGAAAAAGACCTCATGGAGTAGGATGAGAGGACAAACTTATCTAGAGATAGACATTTCTGAATTTCTCTCTTATCTGATCTAAAATCTTATGGAGAGGCAGTGTTCAGCTACTGTGCTGTTTCAAAAGGGAACAAGTTGATAGATATTAGAAGAGACCTAACACTAGATGGTATTACATCTAATATAAAATCACTCTCATTTGGTCAGGTTTATTTTACAGAAGGGCTTAAGGCTCGGCTTAGTTACACATGTCAGCAAGAAGAGAATAAACTTAATGTGCAGTGTAACTGGGAGCCAGTACACGTGTCTGACTGGGAGACGTGACATGTAGAGAGTTCTCATAGTTGTATTGTTAGTGGGAGAAGTATAATGACCAAGAGGTGTAGGGATTGCAGAGGAGAAAGACTGGTACTGAAAACTTGCATTCAGAAAATCTAAGCAAGACATTGCATTGCTTAGCTGAGCTGGGAAATATAGTGAGGGGGAAATATAGACCTGGCAGGGGTGAGACCATGATCAGGAAGGTGGTTCGCCCAAGGTGAGGCTCAGCCATTGCACTCAGGCTGTGCTGACCCTTGCGAATTCCCCAAATGCGGGAATCTCGACTGCATAATTTCTGGTAGTGGGGGACTGCGTTCGCGCTCTCCCCTGATATTTTAGGGCAGTCATGGCCTGGCGGTTAGGGAACTGGTCTTGTGACCGGAGGGTCGTGGGTTCGATTCCCAGACAGGCCATGACTGAGGTGCCCTTGAGCAAGGCACCTAACCCCAACTGCTCCCCGGGCGCCAGGGCTAGGGCTGCCCACCGCTCTGGGCACGTGTGATCCACAGCCCCCTAGTAACCACTAGTGTGTGTGTGTGTGTGTTCTGAATGCACAGATGGGTTAAAAGCGGAGGACAAATTTCGATTGGGGTGTAAAAATCACAATTGACAAAATATGGCACATTTCATTTCATAGTTCTTGTGTTGATGTTCGTGTGTGCATGTTATTGTGTGAGTGTGAGTATGTGTGTGTGTGTATACTCACTTTAGGTTGTCAGCATTGATGTTGTTAAGTACACTGACGCTCAAAGAACAGAGATTGGAGCCGATTGCATTCAATTCAGCAGAACCCAGAGTTTGACCAGCCACACTTAGATATACCATAATTATTGCATCAATCTACACACCCACACACACAAGCACACACATGCACAGGATAAATTGGTCACATATTCTGTTTGTCATAATTTGATCATCTGCAGGAAATACCTGAAATATTGCCCTAACAGTAACCCTAAAATACCTTAATCCAAGTACAGTATTAACCCCAATCCAACCCCATAGGATCCATGCACTAACACTGTAGAGTAAAATACAAAACCCTAACCCAGCCCACTACAATAATAACCTAAACACCAAACAGTACAGTACTAAACTTAACCCTAACCACTTCAAAACTAACCTAAACACCACCCAGTACAATACTATCCCTAACCCCACCAAGTACAATACTAACCCTGACACAGCCAGTACTATACTAACCGCAACACACCCATTATAATACTAACGCTAACACATCCCAGTACAATATTACTAACCCTAACACACACAGTACAATACTAACCTTAACCTTACCCAGTACAATACTAAGCCTAACGGCCTGCACATTACTTTCAATAGACTGAAGCACGTTTTACCTGCTCTGAAGTCCAGGCTCCATCAGTTGTGTTCATTAAAGAGGACAGTGTGTCGATCGTGGTGATGTTCCAAGTGTAGATCTCACTGACGTTGGCCACACGAGACGTGGAGCCCAGTAGCTGAAGCACACTGTCCCCAAGGCCTGAGGGATATGCCTGTAATACACACACACACACACACACACACACACACACACACACACACACACACAATCAAAAACAAATACGCCTTATAGAGTTTAATACATGCTGCCACCCCAAGCCCCGATAGATACCTGCAATACACACACACACACACACACACACACACACACACACACACACACACACAAGAACAACACTGAAACACATCACTCCCTGTTGATGTAAGTCTAGAATATGCCTAGATATGACAAAACATACATCCCATGCAAACAAACGTACTATATTGGTAAAGTGTAAATAATAATAGAATACTGTTGGAAACACGTGAACACAGACACACACATAGCCACAACCATCAACCCCACACTATCAGAGCTAATAATACTCAAAATAATACTTAGCAAAGCTGACCTGGTTTAATTTTTCCAGAATGATCCTCTTCGTGATGATATCCACCACTTTCTGAATTATATCTTTCAGATATCTTATTAGTGTGGGTAAATCCAGACACAGATCAAACTGGGTGGAACTGTAACCAGCAGGGAATGATGGCTCTGCAATGATTGCTTCTGTGATCTCACCCACAGTGCATCCTGTCAGACACAGAGAGAAGAGATCCATTTCTGTGATATCCTTCATTGACAGGGCTATTATGCATTGCAAGCACTGAATCTAACATTAACCACTATTTGTTTTTGTCAGTAATGAAGACCATGAACTATGTTTTTGCTACATTTGTGAGGACATTTAAAGACTGGAGGACATAATGTAAATCTGTAGTGTTAGTGTGTTTGTGGGGGAATCAAAGTGGTGTTGTGAATAGGACCAGCATTAGTAGTAGCGTTGTCACCTGTCACTGTGTTCTTGGTAGTCATGTTGGTGCTGCTGAGACTGGTGGTGTTCACTTGAGCTGTAGTAGTGTTGACATTGGCAGGGGGGATAGAAGTGGTGTTTTGAATAGCTGTAGCATTTGTAGTAGCGTTGACACCAGTCTCTGTGTTCTTGGTAGTCATGTTGGTGCTGCTGAGACTGGTGGTGTTCACATGAGCTGTAGTATTGTTGAGATTACCAGTAGTGTTGACAGGAGTGCTACTGAAATTTGTAGTAGTACTGAATATGGTATCATTTCTTGTTACGTTGACACCCATAGTGACAGTTGTGAGGGTGGTGGTGATCAAGTCGGGCTTTCCACCAGTCAGACCGATGTTCAGGGTGTCCAGCTGAGACTGTAACTGCTGTGCCTCCCAGGACTGGACCAGTGTGGTGTTCTCAAACAGCTTTAGGTCTGGTAGATTTACCCCCAGTAGATACCGAACTGTACTGACACTCAATTCCTTATACACAAAAACACACAATTTTTTTCAGTCCAAAACTGTTTCATGGTATTAATACGGAAATTATATTCTATTTTCATGTGTTTCATACCATCACCACTGCAAAGTTCAAACTCAAGAACGTGTTGATATCCATGCTGATGTTCTGTGTAGAAAGTTCTTGAATATCTGCAACTGGAGCTCCACCTAACCAAGGGAGATAAAACAACAATCCATCTGTGATTTCACAGGGAAAGCTGACACAACCACATTAATGTTAAAACCAGCTGTGAGTTCAAGCTGACAAATCCAGTTCTCTGTAAAACTACGACTACAGGAATTCTGAGAAGGCAAACGTTGGAGTGGAGATGGTGGGACAGAGATGGAAGGATGTCACATTAGGTTTGGAGAAATCTCTCCCTCACTCTGACTGTATGCAACCTCTCACTCTCTCTCTCTCTCTCACTCTCTGTCTGTCTCTCAATATATCTCAATATACACAATATACACATTCTCCTATATGTAATTTCTTTGTTTCACACCATAATCCTCATTGACTCTTGAGCCTTCAAAAAATCACATCAAAATACCCCACAAACACAGTAATATACGATTGTGTACATATGTGTGTGTATATATCTATCTATATGTGAATTCATATGTTTGTGTGTGTATGTTTTACCGAGGAAAGGTGCGATGAGCACGTAATATTCAGTGCTGTTACTGCGCATATCGCTGAACGAGATGTTGGCGATGTTGTACAGAACTATTTTCTGATCCATTGAGCATGATAACAAATTCACATGTTTTACATTCCTGCAGAGTTAAAAACAACACAAACAGCCTTGTGGACTTGACGTATACAACATGCAGCAATATCATTTGGAGTGTACAATTAAAAATAACCGAATATACATGATCATGCAGTCAGTCTTGAAGTTCAGAAGAGTGCAGTCCTGGGAACATCTAAGCTACTACATTAGAGTACCTGATAGAGGAACCACGCTAGGAGGAAAAAGACCTCATGGAGTAGGATGAGAGGACAAACTTATCTAGAGATAGACATTTCTGAATTTCTCTCTTATCTGATCTAAAATCTTATGGAGAGGCAGTGTTCAGCTACTGTGCTGTTTCAAAAGGGAACAAGTTGATAGATATTAGAAGAGACCTAACACTAGATGGTATTACATCTAATATAAAATCACTCTCATTTGGTCAGGTTTATTTTACAGAAGGGCTTAAGGCTCGGCTTAGTTACACATGTCAGCAAGAAGAGAATAAACTTAATGTGCAGTGTAACTGGGAGCCAGTACACGTGTCTGACTGGGAGACGTGACATGTAGAGAGTTCTCATAGTTGTATTGTTAGTGGGAGAAGTATAATGACCAAGAGGTGTAGGGATTGCAGAGGAGAAAGACTGGTACTGAAAACTTGCATTCAGAAAATCTAAGCAAGACATTGCATTGCTTAGCTGAGCTGGGAAATATAGTGAGGGGGAAATATAGACCTGGCAGGGGTGAGACCATGATCAGGAAGGTGGTTCGCCCAAGGTGAGGCTCAGCCATTGCACTCAGGCTGTGCTGACCCTTGCGAATTCCCCAAATGCGGGAATCTCGACTGAATAATTTCTGGTAGTGGGGGACTGCGTTCGCGCTCTCCCCTGATATTTTAGGGCAGTCATGGCCTGGCGGTTAGGGAACTGGTCTTGTGACCGGAGGGTCGTGGGTTCGATTCCCAGACAGGCCATGACTGAGGTGCCCTTGAGCAAGGCACCTAACCCCAACTGCTCCCCGGGCGCCAGGGCTAGGGCTGCCCACCGCTCTGGGCACGTGTGATCCACAGCCCCCTAGTAACCACTAGTGTGTGTGTGTGTGTTCTGAATGCACAGATGGGTTAAAAGCGGAGGACAAATTTCGATTGGGGTGTAAAAATCACAATTGACAAAATATGGCTCATTTCATAGTTCTTGTGTTGATGTTCGTGTGAGTATGTGTGTGTGTGTATACTCACTTTAGGTTGTCAGCATTGATGTTGTTAAGTACACTGACGCTCAAAGAACAGAGATTGGAGCCGATTGCATTCAATTCAGCAGAACCCAGAGTTTGACCAGCCACACTTAGATATACCATAATTATTGCATCAATCTACACACCCACACACACAAGCACACACATGCACAGGATAAATTGGTCACATATTCTGTTTGTCATAATTTGATCATCTGCAGGAAATACCTGAAATATTGCCCTAACAGTAACCCTAAAATACCTTAATCCAAGTACAGTATTAACCCCAATCCAACCCCATAGGATCCATGCACTAACACTGTAGAGTAAAATACAAAACCCTAACCCAGCCCACTACAATAATAACCTAAACACCAAACAGTACAGTACTAAACTTAACCCTAACCACTTCAAAACTAACCTAAACACCACCCAGTACAATACTATCCCTAACCCCACCAAGTACAATACTAACCCTGACACAGCCAGTACTATACTAACCGCAACACACCCATTATAATACTAACGCTAACACATCCCAGTACAATATTACTAACCCTAACACACACAGTACAATACTAACCTTAACCTTACCCAGTACAATACTAAGCCTAACGGCCTGCACATTACTTTCAATAGACTGAAGCACGTTTTACCTGCTCTGAAGTCCAGGCTCCATCAGTTGTGTTCATTAAAGAGGACAGTGTGTCGATCGTGGTGATGTTCCAAGTGTAGATCTCACTGACGTTGGCCACACGAGACGTGGAGCCCAGTAGCTGAAGCACACTGTCCCCAAGGCCTGAGGGATATGCCTGTAATACACACACACACACACACACACACACACACACACACACACACACACACACAATCAAAAACAAATACGCCTTATAGAGTTTAATACATGCTGCCACCCCAAGCCCCGATAGATACCTGCAATACACACACACACACACACACACACACACACACACACACACACACACACACACACACACACACACACACACACACACACAAGAATAACACTGAAACACATCACTCCCTGTTGATGTAAGTCTAGAATATGCCTAGATATGACAAAACATACATCCCATGCAAACAAACGTACTATATTGGTAAAGTGTAAATAATAATAGAATACTGTTGGAAACACGTGAACACAGACACACACATAGCCACAACCATCAACCCCACACTATCAGAGCTAATAATACTCAAAATAATACTTAGCAAAGCTGACCTGGTTTAATTTTTCCAGAATGATCCTCTTCGTGATGATATCCACCACTTTCTGAATTATATCTTTCAGATATCTTATTAGTGTGGGTAAATCCAGACACAGATCAAACTGGGTGGAACTGTAACCAGCAGGGAATGATGGCTCTGCAATGATTGCTTCTGTGATCTCACCCACAGTGCATCCTGTCAGACACAGAGAGAAGAGATCCATTTCTGTGATATCCTTCATTGACAGGGCTATTATGCATTGCAAGCACTGAATCTAACATTAACCACTATTTGTTTTTGTCAGTAATGAAGACCATGAACTATGTTTTTGCTACATTTGTGAGGACATTTAAAGACTGGAGGACATAATGTAAATCTGTAGTGTTAGTGTGTTTGTGGGGGAATCAAAGTGGTGTTGTGAATAGGACCAGCATTAGTAGTAGCGTTGTCACCTGTCACTGTGTTCTTGGTAGTCATGTTGGTGCTGCTGAGACTGGTGGTGTTCACTTGAGCTGTAGTAGTGTTGACATTGGCAGGGGGGATAGAAGTGGTGTTTTGAATAGCTGTAGCATTTGTAGTAGCGTTGACACCAGTCTCTGTGTTCTTGGTAGTCATGTTGGTGCTGCTGAGACTGGTGGTGTTCACATGAGCTGTAGTATTGTTGAGATTACCAGTAGTGTTGACAGGCGTGCTACTGAAACTTGTAGTAGTACTGAATATGGTATCATTTCTTGTTACGTTGACACCCATAGTGACAGTTGTGAGGGTGGTGGTGATCAAGTCGGGCTTTCCACCAGTCAGACCGATGTTCAGGGTGTCCAGCTGAGACTGTAACTGCTGTGCCTCCCAGGACTGGACCAGTGTGGTGTTCTCAAACAGCTTTAGGTCTGGTAGATTTACCCCCAGTAGATACCGAACTGTACTGACACTCAATTCCTTATACACAAAAACACACAATTTTTTTCAGTCCAAAACTGTTTCATGGTATTAATACGGAAATTATATTCTATTTTCATGTGTTTCATACCATCACCACTGCAAAGTTCAAACTCAAGAACGTGTTGATATCCATGCTGATGTTCTGTGTAGAAAGTTCTTGAATATCTGCAACTGGAGCTCCACCTAACCAAGGGAGATAAAACAACAATCCATCTGTGATTTCACAGGGAAAGCTGACACAACCACATTAATGTTAAAACCAGCTGTGAGTTCAAGCTGACAAATCCAGTTCTCTGTAAAACTACGACTACAGGAATTCTGAGAAGGCAAACGTTGGAGTGGAGATGGTGGGACAGAGATGGAAGGATGTCACATTAGGTTTGGAGAAATCTCTCCCTCACTCTGACTGTATGCAACCTCTCACTCTCTCTCTCTCTCTCACTCTCTGTCTGTCTCTCAATATATCTCAATATACACAATATACACATTCTCCTATATGTAATTTCTTTGTTTCACACCATAATCCTCATTGACTCTTGAGCCTTCAAAAAATCACATCAAAATACCCCACAAACACAGTAATATACGATTGTGTACATATGTGTGTGTATATATCTATCTATATGTGAATTCATATGTTTGTGTGTGTATGTTTTACCGAGGAAAGGTGCGATGAGCACGTAATATTCAGTGCTGTTACTGCGCATATCGCTGAACGAGATGTTGGCGATGTTGTACAGAACTATTTTCTGATCCATTGAGCATGATAACAAATTCACATGTTTTACATTCCTGCAGAGTTAAAAACAACACAAACAGCCTTGTGGACTTGACGTATACAACATGCAGCAATATCATTTGGAGTGTACAATTAAAAATAACCGAATATACATGATCATGCAGTCAGTCTTGAAGTTCAGAAGAGTGCAGTCCTGGGAACATCTAAGCTACTACATTAGAGTACCTGATAGAGGAACCACGCTAGGAGGAAAAAGACCTCATGGAGTAGGATGAGAGGACAAACTTATCTAGAGATAGACATTTCTGAATTTCTCTCTTATCTGATCTAAAATCTTATGGAGAGGCAGTGTTCAGCTACTGTGCTGTTTCAAAAGGGAACAAGTTGATAGATATTAGAAGAGACCTAACACTAGATGGTATTACATCTAATATAAAATCACTCTCATTTGGTCAGGTTTATTTTACAGAAGGGCTTAAGGCTCGGCTTAGTTACACATGTCAGCAAGAAGAGAATAAACTTAATGTGCAGTGTAACTGGGAGCCAGTACACGTGTCTGACTGGGAGACGTGACATGTAGAGAGTTCTCATAGTTGTATTGTTAGTGGGAGAAGTATAATGACCAAGAGGTGTAGGGATTGCAGAGGAGAAAGACTGGTACTGAAAACTTGCATTCAGAAAATCTAAGCAAGACATTGCATTGCTTAGCTGAGCTGGGAAATATAGTGAGGGGGAAATATAGACCTGGCAGGGGTGAGACCATGATCAGGAAGGTGGTTCGCCCAAGGTGAGGCTCAGCCATTGCACTCAGGCTGTGCTGACCCTTGCGAATTCCCCAAATGCGGGAATCTCGACTGCATAATTTCTGGTAGTGGGGGACTGCGTTCGCGCTCTCCCCTGATATTTTAGGGCAGTCATGGCCTGGCGGTTAGGGAACTGGTCTTGTGACCGGAGGGTCGTGGGTTCGATTCCCAGACAGGCCATGACTGAGGTGCCCTTGAGCAAGGCACCTAACCCCAACTGCTCCCCGGGCGCCAGGGCTAGGGCTGCCCACCGCTCTGGGCACGTGTGATCCACAGCCCCCTAGTAACCACTAGTGTGTGTGTGTGTGTTCTGAATGCACAGATGGGTTAAAAGCGGAGGACAAATTTCGATTGGGGTGTAAAAATCACAATTGACAAAATATGGCACATTTCATTTCATAGTTCTTGTGTTGATGTTCGTGTGTGCATGTTATTGTGTGAGTGTGAGTATGTGTGTGTGTGTATACTCACTTTAGGTTGTCAGCAGTGATGTTGTTAAGTACACTGATGCTCAAAGAACAGAGATTGGAGCCGATTGCATTCAATTCAGCAGAACCCAGAGTTTGACCAGCCACACTTAGATATACCATAATTATTGCATCAATCTACACACCCACACACACAAGCACACACATGCACAGGATAAATTGGTCACATATTCTGTTTGTCATAATTTGATCATCTGCAGGAAATACCTGAAATATTGCCCTAACAGTAACCCTAAAATACCTTAATCCAAGTACAGTATTAACCCCAATCCAACCCCATAGGATCCATGCACTAACACTGTAGAGTAAAATACAAAACCCTAACCCAGCCCACTACAATAATAACCTAAACACCAAACAGTACAGTACTAAACTTAACCCTAACCACTTCAAAACTAACCTAAACACCACCCAGTACAATACTATCCCTAACCCCACCAAGTACAATACTAACCCTGACACAGCCAGTACTATACTAACCGCAACACACCCATTATAATACTAACGCTAACACATCCCAGTACAATATTACTAACCCTAACACACACAGTACAATACTAACCTTAACCTTACCCAGTACAATACTAAGCCTAACGGCCTGCACATTACTTTCAATAGACTGAAGCACGTTTTACCTGCTCTGAAGTCCAGGCTCCATCAGTTGTGTTCATTAAAGAGGACAGTGTGTCGATCGTGGTGATGTTCCAAGTGTAGATCTCACTGACGTTGGCCACACGAGACGTGGAGCCCAGTAGCTGAAGCACACTGTCCCCAAGGCCTGAGGGATATGCCTGCAATACACACACACACACACACACACACAATCAAAAACAAATACGCCTTATAGAGTTTAATACATGCTGCCACCCCAAGCCCCGATAGATACCTGCAATACACACACACACACACACACACACACACACACACACACACACACACACACACACACACACACACACAACACTGAAACACATCACTCCCTGTTGATGTAAGTCTAGAATATGCCTAGATATGACAAAACATACATCCCATGCAAACAAACGTACTATATTGGTAAAGTGTAAATAATAATAGAATACTGTTGGAAACACGTGAACACAGACACACACATAGCCACAACCATCAACCCCACACTATCAGAGCTAATAATACTCAAAATAATACTTAGCAAAGCTGACCTGGTTTAATTTTTCCAGAATGATCCTCTTCGTGATGATATCCACCACTTTCTGAATTATATCTTTCAGATATATTATTAGTGTGGGTAAATCCAGACACAGATCAAACTGGGTGGAACTGTAACCAGCAGGGAATGATGGCTCTGCAATGATTGCTTCTGTGATCTCACCCACAGTGCATCCTGTCAGACACAGAGAGAAGAGATCCATTTCTGTGATATCCTTCATTGACAGGGCTATTATGCATTGCAAGCACTGAATCTAACATTAACCACTATTTGTTTTTGTCAGTAATGAAGACCATGAACTATGTTTTTGCTACATTTGTGAGGACATTTAAAGACTGGAGGACATAATGTAAATCTGTAGTGTTAGTGTGTTTGTGGGGGAATCAAAGTGGTGTTGTGAATAGGACCAGCATTAGTAGTAGCGTTGTCACCTGTCACTGTGTTCTTGGTAGTCATGTTGGTGCTGCTGAGACTGGTGGTGTTCACTTGAGCTGTAGTAGTGTTGACATTGGCAGGGGGGATAGAAGTGGTGTTTTGAATAGCTGTAGCATTTGTAGTAGCGTTGACACCAGTCTCTGTGTTCTTGGTAGTCATGTTGGTGCTGCTGAGACTGGTGGTGTTCACATGAGCTGTAGTATTGTTGAGATTACCAGTAGTGTTGACAGGAGTGCTACTGAAATTTGTAGTAGTACTGAATATGGTATCATTTCTTGTTACGTTGACACCCATAGTGACAGTTGTGAGGGTGGTGGTGATCAAGTCGGGCTTTCCACCAGTCAGACCGATGTTCAGGGTGTCCAGCTGAGACTGTAACTGCTGTGCCTCCCAGGACTGGACCAGTGTGGTGTTCTCAAACAGCTTTAGGTCTGGTAGATTTACCCCCAGTAGATACCGAACTGTACTGACACTCAATTCCTTATACACAAAAACACACAATTTTTTTCAGTCCAAAACTGTTTCATGGTATTAATACGGAAATTATATTCTATTTTCATGTGTTTCATACCATCACCACTGCAAAGTTCAAACTCAAGAACGTGTTGATATCCATGCTGATGTTCTGTGTAGAAAGTTCTTGAATATCTGCAACTGGAGCTCCACCTAACCAAGGGAGATAAAACAACAATCCATCTGTGATTTCACAGGGAAAGCTGACACAACCACATTAATGTTAAAACCAGCTGTGAGTTCAAGCTGACAAATCCAGTTCTCTGTAAAACTACGACTACAGGAATTCTGAGAAGGCAAACGTTGGAGTGGAGCTGGTGGGACAGAGATGGAAGGATGTCACATTAGGTTTGGAGAAATCTCTCCCTCACTCTGACTGTATGCAACCTCTCACTCTCTCTCTCTCTCTCACTCTCTGTCTGTCTCTCAATATATCTCAATATACACAATATACACATTCTCCTATATGTAATTTCTTTGTTTCACACCATAATCCTCATTGACTCTTGAGCCTTCAAAAAATCACATCAAAATACCCCACAAACACAGTAATATACGATTGTGTACATATGTGTGTGTATATATCTATCTATATGTGAATTCATATGTTTGTGTGTGTATGTTTTACCGAGGAAAGGTGCGATGAGCACGTAATATTCAGTGCTGTTACTGCGCATATCGCTGAACGAGATGTTGGCGATGTTGTACAGAACTATTTTCTGATCCATTGAGCATGATAACAAATTCACATGTTTTACATTCCTGCAGAGTTAAAAACAACACAAACAGCCTTGTGGACTTGACGTATACAACATGCAGCAATATCATTTGGAGTGTACAATTAAAAATAACCGAATATACATGATCATGCAGTCAGTCTTGAAGTTCAGAAGAGTGCAGTCCTGGGAACATCTAAGCTACTACATTAGAGTACCTGATAGAGGAACCACGCTAGGAGGAAAAAGACCTCATGGAGTAGGATGAGAGGACAAACTTATCTAGAGATAGACATTTCTGAATTTCTCTCTTATCTGATCTAAAATCTTATGGAGAGGCAGTGTTCAGCTACTGTGCTGTTTCAAAAGGGAACAAGTTGATAGATATTAGAAGAGACCTAACACTAGATGGTATTACATCTAATATAAAATCACTCTCATTTGGTCAGGTTTATTTTACAGAAGGGCTTAAGGCTCGGCTTAGTTACACATGTCAGCAAGAAGAGAATAAACTTAATGTGCAGTGTAACTGGGAGCCAGTACACGTGTCTGACTGGGAGACGTGACATGTAGAGAGTTCTCATAGTTGTATTGTTAGTGGGAGAAGTATAATGACCAAGAGGTGTAGGGATTGCAGAGGAGAAAGACTGGTACTGAAAACTTGCATTCAGAAAATCTAAGCAAGACATTGCATTGCTTAGCTGAGCTGGGAAATATAGTGAGGGGGAAATATAGACCTGGCAGGGGTGAGACCATGATCAGGAAGGTGGTTCGCCCAAGGTGAGGCTCAGCCATTGCACTCAGGCTGTGCTGACCCTTGCGAATTCCCCAAATGCGGGAATCTCGACTGCATAATTTCTGGTAGTGGGGGACTGCGTTCGCGCTCTCCCCTGATATTTTAGGGCAGTCATGGCCTGGCGGTTAGGGAACTGGTCTTGTGACCGGAGGGTCGTGGGTTCGATTCCCAGACAGGCCATGACTGAGGTGCCCTTGAGCAAGGCACCTAACCCCAACTGCTCCCCGGGCGCCAGGGCTAGGGCTGCCCACCGCTCTGGGCACGTGTGATCCACAGCCCCCTAGTAACCACTAGTGTGTGTGTGTGTGTTCTGAATGCACAGATGGGTTAAAAGCGGAGGACAAATTTCGATTGGGGTGTAAAAATCACAATTGACAAAATATGGCACATTTCATTTCATAGTTCTTGTGTTGATGTTCGTGTGTGCATGTTATTGTGTGAGTATGTGTGTGTGTGTATACTCACTTTAGGTTGTCAGCATTGATGTTGTTAAGTACACTGACGCTCAAAGAACAGAGATTGGAGCCGATTGCATTCAATTCAGCAGAACCCAGAGTTTGACCAGCCACACTTAGATATACCATAATTATTGCATCAATCTACACACCCACACACACAAGCACACACATGCACAGGATAAATTGGTCACATATTCTGTTTGTCATAATTTGATCATCTGCAGGAAATACCTGAAATATTGCCCTAACAGTAACCCTAAAATACCTTAATCCAAGTACAGTATTAACCCCAATCCAACCCCATAGGATCCATGCACTAACACTGTAGAGTAAAATACAAAACCCTAACCCAGCCCACTACAATAATAACCTAAACACCAAACAGTACAGTACTAAACTTAACCCTAACCACTTCAAAACTAACCTAAACACCACCCAGTACAATACTATCCCTAACCCCACCAAGTACAATACTAACCCTGACACAGCCAGTACTATACTAACCGCAACACACCCATTATAATACTAACGCTAACACATCCCAGTACAATATTACTAACCCTAACACACACAGTACAATACTAACCTTAACCTTACCCAGTACAATACTAAGCCTAACGGCCTGCACATTACTTTCAATAGACTGAAGCACGTTTTACCTGCTCTGAAGTCCAGGCTCCATCAGTTGTGTTCATTAAAGAGGACAGTGTGTCGATCATGGTGATGTTCCAAGTGTAGATCTCACTGACGTTGGCCACACGAGACGTGGAGCCCAGTAGCTGAAGCACACTGTCCCCAAGGCCTGAGGGATATGCCTGTAATACACACACACACACACACACACACACACACACACACACACACACACACACAATCAAAAACAAATACGCCTTATAGAGTTTAATACATGCTGCCACCCCAAGCCCCGATAGATACCTGCAATACACACACACACACACACACACACACACACACACACACACACACACACACACACACACACACACACACACACACACACAAGAACAACACTGAAACACATCACTCCCTGTTGATGTAAGTCTAGAATATGCCTAGATATGACAAAACATACATCCCATGCAAACAAACGTACTATATTGGTAAAGTGTAAATAATAATAGAATACTGTTGGAAACACGTGAACACAGACACACACATAGCCACAACCATCAACCCCACACTATCAGAGCTAATAATACTCAAAATAATACTTAGCAAAGCTGACCTGGTTTAATTTTTCCAGAATGATCCTCTTCGTGATGATATCCACCACTTTCTGAATTATATCTTTCAGATATCTTATTAGTGTGGGTAAATCCAGACACAGATCAAACTGGGTGGAACTGTAACCAGCAGGGAATGATGGCTCTGCAATGATTGCTTCTGTGATCTCACCCACAGTGCATCCTGTCAGACACAGAGAGAAGAGATCCATTTCTGTGATATCCTTCATTGACAGGGCTATTATGCATTGCAAGCACTGAATCTAACATTAACCACTATTTGTTTTTGTCAGTAATGAAGACCATGAACTATGTTTTTGCTACATTTGTGAGGACATTTAAAGACTGGAGGACATAATGTAAATCTGTAGTGTTAGTGTGTTTGTGGGGGAATCAAAGTGGTGTTGTGAATAGGACCAGCATTAGTAGTAGCGTTGTCACCTGTCACTGTGTTCTTGGTAGTCATGTTGGTGCTGCTGAGACTGGTGGTGTTCACTTGAGCTGTAGTAGTGTTGACATTGGCAGGGGGGATAGAAGTGGTGTTTTGAATAGCTGTAGCATTTGTAGTAGCGTTGACACCAGTCTCTGTGTTCTTGGTAGTCATGTTGGTGCTGCTGAGACTGGTGGTGTTCACATGAGCTGTAGTATTGTTGAGATTACCAGTAGTGTTGACAGGAGTGCTACTGAAATTTGTAGTAGTACTGAATATGGTATCATTTCTTGTTACGTTGACACCCATAGTGACAGTTGTGAGGGTGGTGGTGATCAAGTCGGGCTTTCCACCAGTCAGACCGATGTTCAGGGTGTCCAGCTGAGACTGTAACTGCTGTGCCTCCCAGGACTGGACCAGTGTGGTGTTCTCAAACAGCTTTAGGTCTGGTAGATTTACCCCCAGTAGATACCGAACTGTACTGACACTCAATTCCTTATACACAAAAACACACAATTTTTTTCAGTCCAAAACTGTTTCATGGTATTAATACGGAAATTATATTCTATTTTCATGTGTTTCATACCATCACCACTGCAAAGTTCAAACTCAAGAACGTGTTGATATCCATGCTGATGTTCTGTGTAGAAAGTTCTTGAATATCTGCAACTGGAGCTCCACCTAACCAAGGGAGATAAAACAACAATCCATCTGTGATTTCACAGGGAAAGCTGACACAACCACATTAATGTTAAAACCAGCTGTGAGTTCAAGCTGACAAATCCAGTTCTCTGTAAAACTACGACTACAGGAATTCTGAGAAGGCAAACGTTGGAGTGGAGCTGGTGGGACAGAGATGGAAGGATGTCACATTAGGTTTGGAGAAATCTCTCCCTCACTCTGACTGTATGCAACCTCTCACTCTCTCTCTCTCTCTCACTCTCTGTCTGTCTCTCAATATATCTCAATATACACAATATACACATTCTCCTATATGTAATTTCTTTGTTTCACACCATAATCCTCATTGACTCTTGAGCCTTCAAAAAATCACATCAAAATACCCCACAAACACAGTAATATACGATTGTGTACATATGTGTGTGTATATATCTATCTATATGTGAATTCATATGTTTGTGTGTGTATGTTTTACCGAGGAAAGGTGCGATGAGCACGTAATATTCAGTGCTGTTACTGCGCATATCGCTGAACGAGATGTTGGCGATGTTGTACAGAACTATTTTCTGATCCATTGAGCATGATAACAAATTCACATGTTTTACATTCCTGCAGAGTTAAAAACAACACAAACAGCCTTGTGGACTTGACGTATACAACATGCAGCAATATCATTTGGAGTGTACAATTAAAAATAACCGAATATACATGATCATGCAGTCAGTCTTGAAGTTCAGAAGAGTGCAGTCCTGGGAACATCTAAGCTACTACATTAGAGTACCTGATAGAGGAACCACGCTAGGAGGAAAAAGACCTCATGGAGTAGGATGAGAGGACAAACTTATCTAGAGATAGACATTTCTGAATTTCTCTCTTATCTGATCTAAAATCTTATGGAGAGGCAGTGTTCAGCTACTGTGCTGTTTCAAAAGGGAACAAGTTGATAGATATTAGAAGAGACCTAACACTAGATGGTATTACATCTAATATAAAATCACTCTCATTTGGTCAGGTTTATTTTACAGAAGGGCTTAAGGCTCGGCTTAGTTACACATGTCAGCAAGAAGAGAATAAACTTAATGTGCAGTGTAACTGGGAGCCAGTACACGTGTCTGACTGGGAGACGTGACATGTAGAGAGTTCTCATAGTTGTATTGTTAGTGGGAGAAGTATAATGACCAAGAGGTGTAGGGATTGCAGAGGAGAAAGACTGGTACTGAAAACTTGCATTCAGAAAATCTAAGCAAGACATTGCATTGCTTAGCTGAGCTGGGAAATATAGTGAGGGGGAAATATAGACCTGGCAGGGGTGAGACCATGATCAGGAAGGTGGTTCGCCCAAGGTGAGGCTCAGCCATTGCACTCAGGCTGTGCTGACCCTTGCGAATTCCCCAAATGCGGGAATCTCGACTGCATAATTTCTGGTAGTGGGGGACTGCGTTCGCGCTCTCCCCTGATATTTTAGGGCAGTCATGGCCTGGCGGTTAGGGAACTGGTCTTGTGACCGGAGGGTCGTGGGTTCGATTCCCAGACAGGCCATGACTGAGGTGCCCTTGAGCAAGGCACCTAACCCCAACTGCTCCCCGGGCGCCAGGGCTAGGGCTGCCCACCGCTCTGGGCACGTGTGATCCACAGCCCCCTAGTAACCACTAGTGTGTGTGTGTGTGTTCTGAATGCACAGATGGGTTAAAAGCGGAGGACAAATTTCGATTGGGGTGTAAAAATCACAATTGACAAAATATGGCACATTTCATTTCATAGTTCTTGTGTTGATGTTCGTGTGTGCATGTTATTGTGTGAGTATGTGTGTGTGTGTATACTCACTTTAGGTTGTCAGCATTGATGTTGTTAAGTACACTGACGCTCAAAGAACAGAGATTGGAGCCGATTGCATTCAATTCAGCAGAACCCAGAGTTTGACCAGCCACACTTAGATATACCATAATTATTGCATCAATCTACACACCCACACACACAAGCACACACATGCACAGGATAAATTGGTCACATATTCTGTTTGTCATAATTTGATCATCTGCAGGAAATACCTGAAATATTGCCCTAACAGTAACCCTAAAATACCTTAATCCAAGTACAGTATTAACCCCAATCCAACCCCATAGGATCCATGCACTAACACTGTAGAGTAAAATACAAAACCCTAACCCAGCCCACTACAATAATAACCTAAACACCAAACAGTACAGTACTAAACTTAACCCTAACCACTTCAAAACTAACCTAAACACCACCCAGTACAATACTATCCCTAACCCCACCAAGTACAATACTAACCCTGACACAGCCAGTACTATACTAACCGCAACACACCCATTATAATACTAACGCTAACACATCCCAGTACAATATTACTAACCCTAACACACACAGTACAATACTAACCTTAACCTTACCCAGTACAATACTAAGCCTAACGGCCTGCACATTACTTTCAATAGACTGAAGCACGTTTTACCTGCTCTGAAGTCCAGGCTCCATCAGTTGTGTTCATTAAAGAGGACAGTGTGTCGATCGTGGTGATGTTCCAAGTGTAGATCTCACTGACGTTGGCCACACGAGACGTGGAGCCCAGTAGCTGAAGCACACTGTCCCCAAGGCCTGAGGGATATGCCTGTAATACACACACACACACACACACACACACACACACACACACACACACACACACAATCAAAAACAAATACGCCTTATAGAGTTTAATACATGCTGCCACCCCAAGCCCCGATAGATACCTGCAATACACACACACACACACACACACACACACACACACACACACACACACACACACACACACACACACACACACACACACACACAAGAACAACACTGAAACACATCACTCCCTGTTGATGTAAGTCTAGAATATGCCTAGATATGACAAAACATACATCCCATGCAAACAAACGTACTATATTGGTAAAGTGTAAATAATAATAGAATACTGTTGGAAACACGTGAACACAGACACACACATAGCCACAACCATCAACCCCACACTATCAGAGCTAATAATACTCAAAATAATACTTAGCAAAGCTGACCTGGTTTAATTTTTCCAGAATGATCCTCTTCGTGATGATATCCACCACTTTCTGAATTATATCTTTCAGATATCTTATTAGTGTGGGTAAATCCAGACACAGATCAAACTGGGTGGAACTGTAACCAGCAGGGAATGATGGCTCTGCAATGATTGCTTCTGTGATCTCACCCACAGTGCATCCTGTCAGACACAGAGAGAAGAGATCCATTTCTGTGATATCCTTCATTGACAGGGCTATTATGCATTGCAAGCACTGAATCTAACATTAACCACTATTTGTTTTTGTCAGTAATGAAGACCATGAACTATGTTTTTGCTACATTTGTGAGGACATTTAAAGACTGGAGGACATAATGTAAATCTGTAGTGTTAGTGTGTTTGTGGGGGAATCAAAGTGGTGTTGTGAATAGGACCAGCATTAGTAGTAGCGTTGTCACCTGTCACTGTGTTCTTGGTAGTCATGTTGGTGCTGCTGAGACTGGTGGTGTTCACTTGAGCTGTAGTAGTGTTGACATTGGCAGGGGGGATAGAAGTGGTGTTTTGAATAGCTGTAGCATTTGTAGTAGCGTTGACACCAGTCTCTGTGTTCTTGGTAGTCATGTTGGTGCTGCTGAGACTGGTGGTGTTCACATGAGCTGTAGTATTGTTGAGATTACCAGTAGTGTTGACAGGAGTGCTACTGAAATTTGTAGTAGTACTGAATATGGTATCATTTCTTGTTACGTTGACACCCATAGTGACAGTTGTGAGGGTGGTGGTGATCAAGTCGGGCTTTCCACCAGTCAGACCGATGTTCAGGGTGTCCAGCTGAGACTGTAACTGCTGTGCCTCCCAGGACTGGACCAGTGTGGTGTTCTCAAACAGCTTTAGGTCTGGTAGATTTACCCCCAGTAGATACCGAACTGTACTGACACTCAATTCCTTATACACAAAAACACACAATTTTTTTCAGTCCAAAACTGTTTCATGGTATTAATACGGAAATTATATTCTATTTTCATGTGTTTCATACCATCACCACTGCAAAGTTCAAACTCAAGAACGTGTTGATATCCATGCTGATGTTCTGTGTAGAAAGTTCTTGAATATCTGCAACTGGAGCTCCACCTAACCAAGGGAGATAAAACAACAATCCATCTGTGATTTCACAGGGAAAGCTGACACAACCACATTAATGTTAAAACCAGCTGTGAGTTCAAGCTGACAAATCCAGTTCTCTGTAAAACTACGACTACAGGAATTCTGAGAAGGCAAACGTTGGAGTGGAGATGGTGGGACAGAGATGGAAGGATGTCACATTAGGTTTGGAGAAATCTCTCCCTCACTCTGACTGTATGCAACCTCTCACTCTCTCTCTCTCTCTCACTCTCTGTCTGTCTCTCAATATATCTCAATATACACAATATACACATTCTCCTATATGTAATTTCTTTGTTTCACACCATAATCCTCATTGACTCTTGAGCCTTCAAAAAATCACATCAAAATACCCCACAAACACAGTAATATACGATTGTGTACATATGTGTGTGTATATATCTATCTATATGTGAATTCATATGTTTGTGTGTGTATGTTTTACCGAGGAAAGGTGCGATGAGCACGTAATATTCAGTGCTGTTACTGCGCATATCGCTGAACGAGATGTTGGCGATGTTGTACAGAACTATTTTCTGATCCATTGAGCATGATAACAAATTCACATGTTTTACATTCCTGCAGAGTTAAAAACAACACAAACAGCCTTGTGGACTTGACGTATACAACATGCAGCAATATCATTTGGAGTGTACAATTAAAAATAACCGAATATACATGATCATGCAGTCAGTCTTGAAGTTCAGAAGAGTGCAGTCCTGGGAACATCTAAGCTACTACATTAGAGTACCTGATAGAGGAACCACGCTAGGAGGAAAAAGACCTCATGGAGTAGGATGAGAGGACAAACTTATCTAGAGATAGACATTTCTGAATTTCTCTCTTATCTGATCTAAAATCTTATGGAGAGGCAGTGTTCAGCTACTGTGCTGTTTCAAAAGGGAACAAGTTGATAGATATTAGAAGAGACCTAACACTAGATGGTATTACATCTAATATAAAATCACTCTCATTTGGTCAGGTTTATTTTACAGAAGGGCTTAAGGCTCGGCTTAGTTACACATGTCAGCAAGAAGAGAATAAACTTAATGTGCAGTGTAACTGGGAGCCAGTACACGTGTCTGACTGGGAGACGTGACATGTAGAGAGTTCTCATAGTTGTATTGTTAGTGGGAGAAGTATAATGACCAAGAGGTGTAGGGATTGCAGAGGAGAAAGACTGGTACTGAAAACTTGCATTCAGAAAATCTAAGCAAGACATTGCATTGCTTAGCTGAGCTGGGAAATATAGTGAGGAGGAAATATAGACCTGGCAGGGGTGAGACCATGATCAGGAAGGTGGTTCGCCCAAGGTGAGGCTCAGCCATTGCACTCAGGCTGTGCTGACCCTTGCGAATTCCCCAAATGCGGGAATCTCGACTGAATAATTTCTGGTAGTGGGGGACTGCGTTCGCGCTCTCCCCTGATATTTTAGGGCAGTCATGGCCTGGCGGTTAGGGAACTGGTCTTGTGACCGGAGGGTCGTGGGTTCGATTCCCAGACAGGCCATGACTGAGGTGCCCTTGAGCAAGGCACCTAACCCCAACTGCTCCCCGGGCACCAGGGCTAGGGCTGCCCACCGCTCTGGGCACGTGTGATCCACAGCCCCCTAGTAACCACTAGTGTGTGTGTGTGTGTTCTGAATGCACAGATGGGTTAAAAGCGGAGGACAAATTTCGATTGGGGTGTAAAAATCACAATTGACAAAATATGGCACATTTCATTTCATAGTTCTTGTGTTGATGTTCGTGTGTGCATGTTATTGTGTGAGTGTGAGTGTGAGTATGTGTGTGTGTGTATACTCACTTTAGGTTGTCAGCATTGATGTTGTTAAGTACACTGACGCTCAAAGAACAGAGATTGGAGCCGATTGCATTCAATTCAGCAGAACCCAGAGTTTGACCAGCCACACTTAGATATACCATAATTATTGCATCAATCTACACAAGCACACACATGCACAGGATAAATTGGTCACATATTCTGTTTGTCATAATTTGATCATCTGCAGGAAATACCTGAAATATTGCCCTAACAGTAACCCTAAAATACCTTTAATCCAAGTACAGTATTAACCCCAATCCAACCCCATAGGATCCATGCACTAACACTGTAGAGTAAAATACAAAACCCTAACCCAGCCCACTACAATAATAACCTAAACACCAAACAGTACAGTACTAAACTTAACCCTAACCACTTCAAAACTAACCTAAACACCACCCAGTACAATACTATCCCTAACCCCACCAAGTACAATACTAACCCTGACACAGCCAGTACTATACTAACCGCAACACACCCATTATAATACTAACGCTAACACATCCCAGTACAATATTACTAACCCTAACACACACAGTACAATACTAACCTTAACCTTACCCAGTACAATACTAAGCCTAACGGCCTGCACATTACTTTCAATAGACTGAAGCACGTTTTACCTGCTCTGAAGTCCAGGCTCCATCAGTTGTGTTCATTAAAGAGGACAGTGTGTCGATCGTGGTGATGTTCCAAGTGTAGATCTCACTGACGTTGGCCACACGAGACGTGGAGCCCAGTAGCTGAAGCACACTGTCCCCAAGGCCTGAGGGATATGCCTGTAATACACACACACACACACACACACACACACACACACACACACACACACACAATCAAAAACAAATACGCCTTATAGAGTTTAATACATGCTGCCACCCCAAGCCCCGATAGATACCTGCAATACACACACACACACACACACACACACACACACACACACACACACACACACACACACACACACACACACACAAGAACAACACTGAAACACATCACTCCCTGTTGATGTAAGTCTAGAATATGCCTAGATATGACAAAACATACATCCCATGCAAACAAACGTACTATATTGGTAAAGTGTAAATAATAATAGAATACTGTTGGAAACACGTGAACACAGACACACACATAGCCACAACCATCAACCCCACACTATCAGAGCTAATAATACTCAAAATAATACTTAGCAAAGCTGACCTGGTTTAATTTTTCCAGAATGATCCTCTTCGTGATGATATCCACCACTTTCTGAATTATATCTTTCAGATATCTTATTAGTGTGGGTAAATCCAGACACAGATCAAACTGGGTGGAACTGTAACCAGCAGGGAATGATGGCTCTGCAATGATTGCTTCTGTGATCTCACCCACAGTGCATCCTGTCAGACACAGAGAGAAGAGATCCATTTCTGTGATATCCTTCATTGACAGGGCTATTATGCATTGCAAGCACTGAATCTAACATTAACCACTATTTGTTTTTGTCAGTAATGAAGACCATGAACTATGTTTTTGCTACATTTGTGAGGACATTTAAAGACTGGAGGACATAATGTAAATCTGTAGTGTTAGTGTGTTTGTGGGGGAATCAAAGTGGTGTTGTGAATAGGACCAGCATTAGTAGTAGCGTTGTCACCTGTCACTGTGTTCTTGGTAGTCATGTTGGTGCTGCTGAGACTGGTGGTGTTCACTTGAGCTGTAGTAGTGTTGACATTGGCAGGGGGGATAGAAGTGGTGTTTTGAATAGCTGTAGCATTTGTAGTAGCGTTGACACCAGTCTCTGTGTTCTTGGTAGTCATGTTGGTGCTGCTGAGACTGGTGGTGTTCACATGAGCTGTAGTATTGTTGAGATTACCAGTAGTGTTGACAGGAGTGCTACTGAAATTTGTAGTAGTACTGAATATGGTATCATTTCTTGTTACGTTGACACCCATAGTGACAGTTGTGAGGGTGGTGGTGATCAAGTCGGGCTTTCCACCAGTCAGACCGATGTTCAGGGTGTCCAGCTGAGACTGTAACTGCTGTGCCTCCCAGGACTGGACCAGTGTGGTGTTCTCAAACAGCTTTAGGTCTGGTAGATTTACCCCCAGTAGATACCGAACTGTACTGACACTCAATTCCTTATACACAAAAACACACAATTTTTTTCAGTCCAAAACTGTTTCATGGTATTAATACGGAAATTATATTCTATTTTCATGTGTTTCATACCATCACCACTGCAAAGTTCAAACTCAAGAACGTGTTGATATCCATGCTGATGTTCTGTGTAGAAAGTTCTTGAATATCTGCAACTGGAGCTCCACCTAACCAAGGGAGATAAAACAACAATCCATCTGTGATTTCACAGGGAAAGCTGACACAACCACATTAATGTTAAAACCAGCTGTGAGTTCAAGCTGACAAATCCAGTTCTCTGTAAAACTACGACTACAGGAATTCTGAGAAGGCAAACGTTGGAGTGGAGATGGTGGGACAGAGATGGAAGGATGTCACATTAGGTTTGGAGAAATCTCTCCCTCACTCTGACTGTATGCAACCTCTCACTCTCTCTCTCTCTCTCACTCTCTGTCTGTCTCTCAATATATCTCAATATACACAATATACACATTCTCCTATATGTAATTTCTTTGTTTCACACCATAATCCTCATTGACTCTTGAGCCTTCAAAAAATCACATCAAAATACCCCACAAACACAGTAATATACGATTGTGTACATATGTGTGTGTATATATCTATCTATATGTGAATTCATATGTTTGTGTGTGTATGTTTTACCGAGGAAAGGTGCGATGAGCACGTAATATTCAGTGCTGTTACTGCGCATATCGCTGAACGAGATGTTGGCGATGTTGTACAGAACTATTTTCTGATCCATTGAGCATGATAACAAATTCACATGTTTTACATTCCTGCAGAGTTAAAAACAACACAAACAGCCTTGTGGACTTGACGTATACAACATGCAGCAATATCATTTGGAGTGTACAATTAAAAATAACCGAATATACATGATCATGCAGTCAGTCTTGAAGTTCAGAAGAGTGCAGTCCTGGGAACATCTAAGCTACTACATTAGAGTACCTGATAGAGGAACCACGCTAGGAGGAAAAAGACCTCATGGAGTAGGATGAGAGGACAAACTTATCTAGAGATAGACATTTCTGAATTTCTCTCTTATCTGATCTAAAATCTTATGGAGAGGCAGTGTTCAGCTACTGTGCTGTTTCAAAAGGGAACAAGTTGATAGATATTAGAAGAGACCTAACACTAGATGGTATTACATCTAATATAAAATCACTCTCATTTGGTCAGGTTTATTTTACAGAAGGGCTTAAGGCTCGGCTTAGTTACACATGTCAGCAAGAAAAGAATAAACTTAATGTGCAGTGTAACTGGGAGCCAGTACACGTGTCTGACTGGGAGACGTGACATGTAGAGAGTTCTCATAGTTGTATTGTTAGTGGGAGAAGTATAATGACCAAGAGGTGTAGGGATTGCAGAGGAGAAAGACTGGTACTGAAAACTTGCATTCAGAAAATCTAAGCAAGACATTGCATTGCTTAGCTGAGCTGGGAAATATAGTGAGGGGGAAATATAGACCTGGCAGGGGTGAGACCATGATCAGGAAGGTGGTTCGCCCAAGGTGAGGCTCAGCCATTGCACTCAGGCTGTGCTGACCCTTGCGAATTCCCCAAATGCGGGAATCTCGACTGCATAATTTCTGGTAGTGGGGGACTGCGTTCGCGCTCTCCCCTGATATTTTAGGGCAGTCATGGCCTGGCGGTTAGGGAACTGGTCTTGTGACCGGAGGGTCGTGGGTTCGATTCCCAGACAGGCCATGACTGAGGTGCCCTTGAGCAAGGCACCTAACCCCAACTGCTCCCCGGGCGCCAGGGCTAGGGCTGCCCACCGCTCTGGGCACGTGTGATCCACAGCCCCCTAGTAACCACTAGTGTGTGTGTGTGTGTTCTGAATGCACAGATGGGTTAAAAGCGGAGGACAAATTTCGATTGGGGTGTAAAAATCACAATTGACAAAATATGGCACATTTCATTTCATAGTTCTTGTGTTGATGTTCGTGTGTGCATGTTATTGTGTGAGTGTGAGTGTGAGTATGTGTGTGTGTGTATACTCACTTTAGGTTGTCAGCATTGATGTTGTTAAGTACACTGACGCTCAAAGAACAGAGATTGGAGCCGATTGCATTCAATTCAGCAGAACCCAGAGTTTGACCAGCCACACTTAGATATACCATAATTATTGCATCAATCTACACACCCACACACACAAGCACACACATGCACAGGATAAATTGGTCACATATTCTGTTTGTCATAATTTGATCATCTGCAGGAAATACCTGAAATATTGCCCTAACAGTAACCCTAAAATACCTTTAATCCAAGTACAGTATTAACCCCAATCCAACCCCATAGGATCCATGCACTAACACTGTAGAGTAAAATACAAAACCCTAACCCAGCCCACTACAATAATAACCTAAACACCAAACAGTACAGTACTAAACTTAACCCTAACCACTTCAAAACTAACCTAAACACCACCCAGTACAATACTATCCCTAACCCCACCAAGTACAATACTAACCCTGACACAGCCAGTACTATACTAACCGCAACACACCCATTATAATACTAACGCTAACACATCCCAGTACAATATTACTAACCCTAACACACACAGTACAATACTAACCTTAACCTTACCCAGTACAATACTAAGCCTAACGGCCTGCACATTACTTTCAATAGACTGAAGCACGTTTTACCTGCTCTGAAGTCCAGGCTCCATCAGTTGTGTTCATTAAAGAGGACAGTGTGTCGATCGTGGTGATGTTCCAAGTGTAGATCTCACTGACGTTGGCCACACGAGACGTGGAGCCCAGTAGCTGAAGCACACTGTCCCCAAGGCCTGAGGGATATGCCTGTAATACACACACACACACACACACACACACACACACACACACACACACAATCAAAAACAAATACGCCTTATAGAGTTTAATACATGCTGCCACCCCAAGCCCCGATAGATACCTGCAATACACACACACACACACACACACACACACACACACACACACACACACACACACACACACACACACACACACACACACACACAAGAACAACACTGAAACACATCACTCCCTGTTGATGTAAGTCTAGAATATGCCTAGATATGACAAAACATACATCCCATGCAAACAAACGTACTATATTGGTAAAGTGTAAATAATAATAGAATACTGTTGGAAACACGTGAACACAGACACACACATAGCCACAACCATCAACCCCACACTATCAGAGCTAATAATACTCAAAATAATACTTAGCAAAGCTGACCTGGTTTAATTTTTCCAGAATGATCCTCTTCGTGATGATATCCACCACTTTCTGAATTATATCTTTCAGATATCTTATTAGTGTGGGTAAATCCAGACACAGATCAAACTGGGTGGAACTGTAACCAGCAGGGAGAATGATGGCTCTGCAATGATTGCTTCTGTGATCTCACCCACAGTGCATCCTGTCAGACACAGAGAGAAGAGATCCATTTCTGTGATATCCTTCATTGACAGGGCTATTATGCATTGCAAGCACTGAATCTAACATTAACCACTATTTGTTTTTGTCAGTAATGAAGACCATGAACTATGTTTTTGCTACATTTGTGAGGACATTTAAAGACTGGAGGACATAATGTAAATCTGTAGTGTTAGTGTGTTTGTGGGGGAATCAAAGTGGTGTTGTGAATAGGACCAGCATTAGTAGTAGCGTTGTCACCTGTCACTGTGTTCTTGGTAGTCATGTTGGTGCTGCTGAGACTGGTGGTGTTCACTTGAGCTGTAGTAGTGTTGACATTGGCAGGGGGGATAGAAGTGGTGTTTTGAATAGCTGTAGCATTTGTAGTAGCGTTGACACCAGTCTCTGTGTTCTTGGTAGTCATGTTGGTGCTGCTGAGACTGGTGGTGTTCACATGAGCTGTAGTATTGTTGAGATTACCAGTAGTGTTGACAGGCGTGCTACTGAAATTTGTAGTAGTACTGAATATGGTATCATTTCTTGTTACGTTGACACCCATAGTGACAGTTGTGAGGGTGGTGGTGATCAAGTCGGGCTTTCCACCAGTCAGACCGATGTTCAGGGTGTCCAGCTGAGACTGTAACTGCTGTGCCTCCCAGGACTGGACCAGTGTGGTGTTCTCAAACAGCTTTAGGTCTGGTAGATTTACCCCCAGTAGATACCGAACTGTACTGACACTCAATTCCTTATACACAAAAACACACAATTTTTTTCAGTCCAAAACTGTTTCATGGTATTAATACGGAAATTATATTCTATTTTCATGTGTTTCATACCATCACCACTGCAAAGTTCAAACTCAAGAACGTGTTGATATCCATGCTGATGTTCTGTGTAGAAAGTTCTTGAATATCTGCAACTGGAGCTCCACCTAACCAAGGGAGATAAAACAACAATCCATCTGTGATTTCACAGGGAAAGCTGACACAACCACATTAATGTTAAAACCAGCTGTGAGTTCAAGCTGACAAATCCAGTTCTCTGTAAAACTACGACTACAGGAATTCTGAGAAGGCAAACGTTGGAGTGGAGCTGGTGGGACAGAGATGGAAGGATGTCACATTAGGTTTGGAGAAATCTCTCCCTCACTCTGACTGTATGCAACCTCTCACTCTCTCTCTCTCTCTCACTCTCTGTCTGTCTCTCAATATATCTCAATATACACAATATACACATTCTCCTATATGTAATTTCTTTGTTTCACACCATAATCCTCATTGACTCTTGAGCCTTCAAAAAATCACATCAAAATACCCCACAAACACAGTAATATACGATTGTGTACATATGTGTGTGTGTATATATCTATCTATATGTGAATTCATATGTTTGTGTGTGTATGTTTTACCGAGGAAAGGTGCGATGAGCACGTAATATTCAGTGCTGTTACTGCGCATATCGCTGAACGAGATGTTGGCGATGTTGTACAGAACTATTTTCTGATCCATTGAGCATGATAACAAATTCACATGTTTTACATTCCTGCAGAGTTAAAAACAACACAAACAGCCTTGTGGACTTGACGTATACAACATGCAGCAATATCATTTGGAGTGTACAATTAAAAATAACCGAATATACATGATCATGCAGTCAGTCTTGAAGTTCAGAAGAGTGCAGTCCTGGGAACATCTAAGCTACTACATTAGAGTACCTGATAGAGGAACCACGCTAGGAGGAAAAAGACCTCATGGAGTAGGATGAGAGGACAAACTTATCTAGAGATAGACATTTCTGAATTTCTCTCTTATCTGATCTAAAATCTTATGGAGAGGCAGTGTTCAGCTACTGTGCTGTTTCAAAAGGGAACAAGTTGATAGATATTAGAAGAGACCTAACACTAGATGGTATTACATCTAATATAAAATCACTCTCATTTGGTCAGGTTTATTTTACAGAAGGGCTTAAGGCTCGGCTTAGTTACACATGTCAGCAAGAAGAGAATAAACTTAATGTGCAGTGTAACTGGGAGCCAGTACACGTGTCTGACTGGGAGACGTGACATGTAGAGAGTTCTCATAGTTGTATTGTTAGTGGGAGAAGTATAATGACCAAGAGGTGTAGGGATTGCAGAGGAGAAAGACTGGTACTGAAAACTTGCATTCAGAAAATCTAAGCAAGACATTGCATTGCTTAGCTGAGCTGGGAAATATAGTGAGGGGGAAATATAGACCTGGCAGGGGTGAGACCATGATCAGGAAGGTGGTTCGCCCAAGGTGAGGCTCAGCCATTGCACTCAGGCTGTGCTGACCCTTGCGAATTCCCCAAATGCGGGAATCTCGACTGCATAATTTCTGGTAGTGGGGGACTGCGTTCGCGCTCTCCCCTGATATTTTAGGGCAGTCATGGCCTGGCGGTTAGGGAACTGGTCTTGTGACCGGAGGGTCGTGGGTTCGATTCCCAGACAGGCCATGACTGAGGTGCCCTTGAGCAAGGCACCTAACCCCAACTGCTCCCCGGGCGCCAGGGCTAGGGCTGCCCACCGCTCTGGGCACGTGTGATCCACAGCCCCCTAGTAACCACTAGTGTGTGTGTGTGTGTTCTGAATGCACAGATGGGTTAAAAGCGGAGGACAAATTTCGATTGGGGTGTAAAAATCACAATTGACAAAATATGGCACATTTCATTTCATAGTTCTTGTGTTGATGTTCGTGTGTGCATGTTATTGTGTGAGTGTGAGTATGTGTGTGTGTGTATACTCACTTTAGGTTGTCAGCATTGATGTTGTTAAGTACACTGACGCTCAAAGAACAGAGATTGGAGCCGATTGCATTCAATTCAGCAGAACCCAGAGTTTGACCAGCCACACTTAGATATACCATAATTATTGCATCAATCTACACACCCACACACACAAGCACACACATGCACAGGATAAATTGGTCACATATTCTGTTTGTCATAATTTGATCATCTGCAGGAAATACCTGAAATATTGCCCTAACAGTAACCCTAAAATACCTTAATCCAAGTACAGTATTAACCCCAATCCAACCCCATAGGATCCATGCACTAACACTGTAGAGTAAAATACAAAACCCTAACCCAGCCCACTACAATAATAACCTAAACACCAAACAGTACAGTACTAAACTTAACCCTAACCACTTCAAAACTAACCTAAACACCACCCAGTACAATACTATCCCTAACCCCACCAAGTACAATACTAACCCTGACACAGCCAGTACTATACTAACCGCAACACACCCATTATAATACTAACGCTAACACATCCCAGTACAATATTACTAACCCTAACACACACAGTACAATACTAACCTTAACCTTACCCAGTACAATACTAAGCCTAACGGCCTGCACATTACTTTCAATAGACTGAAGCACGTTTTACCTGCTCTGAAGTCCAGGCTCCATCAGTTGTGTTCATTAAAGAGGACAGTGTGTCGATCGTGGTGATGTTCCAAGTGTAGATCTCACTGACGTTGGCCACACGAGACGTGGAGCCCAGTAGCTGAAGCACACTGTCCCCAAGGCCTGAGGGATATGCCTGTAATACACACACACACACACACACACACACACACACACACACACACAATCAAAAACAAATACGCCTTATAGAGTTTAATACATGCTGCCACCCCAAGCCCCGATAGATACCTGCAATACACACACACACACACACACACACACACACACACACACACACACACACACACACACACACACACACACACACACACACACACACACAAGAACAACACTGAAACACATCACTCCCTGTTGATGTAAGTCTAGAATATGCCTAGATATGACAAAACATACATCCCATGCAAACAAACGTACTATATTGGTAAAGTGTAAATAATAATAGAATACTGTTGGAAACACGTGAACACAGACACACACATAGCCACAACCATCAACCCCACACTATCAGAGCTAATAATACTCAAAATAATACTTAGCAAAGCTGACCTGGTTTAATTTTTCCAGAATGATCCTCTTCGTGATGATATCCACCACTTTCTGAATTATATCTTTCAGATATCTTATTAGTGTGGGTAAATCCAGACACAGATCAAACTGGGTGGAACTGTAACCAGCAGGGAATGATGGCTCTGCAATGATTGCTTCTGTGATCTCACCCACAGTGCATCCTGTCAGACACAGAGAGAAGAGATCCATTTCTGTGATATCCTTCATTGACAGGGCTATTATGCATTGCAAGCACTGAATCTAACATTAACCACTATTTGTTTTTGTCAGTAATGAAGACCATGAACTATGTTTTTGCTACATTTGTGAGGACATTTAAAGACTGGAGGACATAATGTAAATCTGTAGTGTTAGTGTGTTTGTGGGGGAATCAAAGTGGTGTTGTGAATAGGACCAGCATTAGTAGTAGCGTTGTCACCTGTCACTGTGTTCTTGGTAGTCATGTTGGTGCTGCTGAGACTGGTGGTGTTCACTTGAGCTGTAGTAGTGTTGACATTGGCAGGGGGGATAGAAGTGGTGTTTTGAATAGCTGTAGCATTTGTAGTAGCGTTGACACCAGTCTCTGTGTTCTTGGTAGTCATGTTGGTGCTGCTGAGACTGGTGGTGTTCACATGAGCTGTAGTATTGTTGAGATTACCAGTAGTGTTGACAGGCGTGCTACTGAAATTTGTAGTAGTACTGAATATGGTATCATTTCTTGTTACGTTGACACCCATAGTGACAGTTGTGAGGGTGGTGGTGATCAAGTCGGGCTTTCCACCAGTCAGACCGATGTTCAGGGTGTCCAGCTGAGACTGTAACTGCTGTGCCTCCCAGGACTGGACCAGTGTGGTGTTCTCAAACAGCTTTAGGTCTGGTAGATTTACCCCCAGTAGATACCGAACTGTACTGACACTCAATTCCTTATACACAAAAACACACAATTTTTTTCAGTCCAAAACTGTTTCATGGTATTAATACGGAAATTATATTCTATTTTCATGTGTTTCATACCATCACCACTGCAAAGTTCAAACTCAAGAACGTGTTGATATCCATGCTGATGTTCTGTGTAGAAAGTTCTTGAATATCTGCAACTGGAGCTCCACCTAACCAAGGGAGATAAAACAACAATCCATCTGTGATTTCACAGGGAAAGCTGACACAACCACATTAATGTTAAAACCAGCTGTGAGTTCAAGCTGACAAATCCAGTTCTCTGTAAAACTACGACTACAGGAATTCTGAGAAGGCAAACGTTGGAGTGGAGCTGGTGGGACAGAGATGGAAGGATGTCACATTAGGTTTGGAGAAATCTCTCCCTCACTCTGACTGTATGCAACCTCTCACTCTCTCTCTCTCTCACTCTCTGTCTGTCTCTCAATATATCTCAATATACACAATATACACATTCTCCTATATGTAATTTCTTTGTTTCACACCATAATCCTCATTGACTCTTGAGCCTTCAAAAAATCACATCAAAATACCCCACAAACACAGTAATATACGATTGTGTACATATGTGTGTGTGTATATATCTATCTATATGTGAATTCATATGTTTGTGTGTGTATGTTTTACCGAGGAAAGGTGCGATGAGCACGTAATATTCAGTGCTGTTACTGCGCATATCGCTGAACGAGATGTTGGCGATGTTGTACAGAACTATTTTCTGATCCATTGAGCATGATAACAAATTCACATGTTTTACATTCCTGCAGAGTTAAAAACAACACAAACAGCCTTGTGGACTTGACGTATACAACATGCAGCAATATCATTTGGAGTGTACAATTAAAAATAACCGAATATACATGATCATGCAGTCAGTCTTGAAGTTCAGAAGAGTGCAGTCCTGGGAACATCTAAGCTACTACATTAGAGTACCTGATAGAGGAACCACGCTAGGAGGAAAAAGACCTCATGGAGTAGGATGAGAGGACAAACTTATCTAGAGATAGACATTTCTGAATTTCTCTCTTATCTGATCTAAAATCTTATGGAGAGGCAGTGTTCAGCTACTGTGCTGTTTCAAAAGGGAACAAGTTGATAGATATTAGAAGAGACCTAACACTAGATGGTATTACATCTAATATAAAATCACTCTCATTTGGTCAGGTTTATTTTACAGAAGGGCTTAAGGCTCGGCTTAGTTACACATGTCAGCAAGAAGAGAATAAACTTAATGTGCAGTGTAACTGGGAGCCAGTACACGTGTCTGACTGGGAGACGTGACATGTAGAGAGTTCTCA
Organism: Brachyhypopomus gauderio; assembly: GCF_052324685.1. Lineage (NCBI taxonomy): Eukaryota > Metazoa > Chordata > Actinopteri > Gymnotiformes > Hypopomidae > Brachyhypopomus > Brachyhypopomus gauderio. The sequence continues at coordinate 1,487,782 of NC_135230.1, read as the reverse complement.
TAGTTGTATTGTTAGTGGGAGAAGTATAATGACCAAGAGGTGTAGGGATTGCAGAGGAGAAAGACTGGTACTGAAAACTTGCATTCAGAAAATCTAAGCAAGACATTGCATTGCTTAGCTGAGCTGGGAAATATAGTGAGGGGGAAATATAGACCTGGCAGGGGTGAGACCATGATCAGGAAGGTGGTTCGCCCAAGGTGAGGCTCAGCCATTGCACTCAGGCTGTGCTGACCCTTGCGAATTCCCCAAATGCGGGAATCTCGACTGCATAATTTCTGGTAGTGGGGGACTGCGTTCGCGCTCTCCCCTGATATTTTAGGGCAGTCATGGCCTGGCGGTTAGGGAACTGGTCTTGTGACCGGAGGGTCGTGGGTTCGATTCCCAGACAGGCCATGACTGAGGTGCCCTTGAGCAAGGCACCTAACCCCAACTGCTCCCCGGGCGCCAGGGCTAGGGCTGCCCACCGCTCTGGGCACGTGTGATCCACAGCCCCCTAGTAACCACTAGTGTGTGTGTGTGTGTTCTGAATGCACAGATGGGTTAAAAGCGGAGGACAAATTTCGATTGGGGTGTAAAAATCACAATTGACAAAATATGGCACATTTCATTTCATAGTTCTTGTGTTGATGTTCGTGTGTGCATGTTATTGTGTGAGTGTGAGTATGTGTGTGTGTGTATACTCACTTTAGGTTGTCAGCATTGATGTTGTTAAGTACACTGACGCTCAAAGAACAGAGATTGGAGCCGATTGCATTCAATTCAGCAGAACCCAGAGTTTGACCAGCCACACTTAGATATACCATAATTATTGCATCAATCTACACACCCACACACACAAGCACACACATGCACAGGATAAATTGGTCACATATTCTGTTTGTCATAATTTGATCATCTGCAGGAAATACCTGAAATATTGCCCTAACAGTAACCCTAAAATACCTTAATCCAAGTACAGTATTAACCCCAATCCAACCCCATAGGATCCATGCACTAACACTGTAGAGTAAAATACAAAACCCTAACCCAGCCCACTACAATAATAACCTAAACACCAAACAGTACAGTACTAAACTTAACCCTAACCACTTCAAAACTAACCTAAACACCACCCAGTACAATACTATCCCTAACCCCACCAAGTACAATACTAACCCTGACACAGCCAGTACTATACTAACCGCAACACACCCATTATAATACTAACGCTAACACATCCCAGTACAATATTACTAACCCTAACACACACAGTACAATACTAACCTTAACCTTACCCAGTACAATACTAAGCCTAACGGCCTGCACATTACTTTCAATAGACTGAAGCACGTTTTACCTGCTCTGAAGTCCAGGCTCCATCAGTTGTGTTCATTAAAGAGGACAGTGTGTCGATCGTGGTGATGTTCCAAGTGTAGATCTCACTGACGTTGGCCACACGAGACGTGGAGCCCAGTAGCTGAAGCACACTGTCCCCAAGGCCTGAGGGATATGCCTGTAATACACACACACACACACACACACACACACACACACACACACACACACACACACACAATCAAAAACAAATACGCCTTATAGAGTTTAATACATGCTGCCACCCCAAGCCCCGATAGATACCTGCAATACACACACACACACACACACACACACACACACACACACACACACACACACACACACACACACACACACACAAGAACAACACTGAAACACATCACTCCCTGTTGATGTAAGTCTAGAATATGCCTAGATATGACAAAACATACATCCCATGCAAACAAACGTACTATATTGGTAAAGTGTAAATAATAATAGAATACTGTTGGAAACACGTGAACACAGACACACACATAGCCACAACCATCAACCCCACACTATCAGAGCTAATAATACTCAAAATAATACTTAGCAAAGCTGACCTGGTTTAATTTTTCCAGAATGATCCTCTTCGTGATGATATCCACCACTTTCTGAATTATATCTTTCAGATATCTTATTAGTGTGGGTAAATCCAGACACAGATCAAACTGGGTGGAACTGTAACCAGCAGGGAATGATGGCTCTGCAATGATTGCTTCTGTGATCTCACCCACAGTGCATCCTGTCAGACACAGAGAGAAGAGATCCATTTCTGTGATATCCTTCATTGACAGGGCTATTATGCATTGCAAGCACTGAATCTAACATTAACCACTATTTGTTTTTGTCAGTAATGAAGACCATGAACTATGTTTTTGCTACATTTGTGAGGACATTTAAAGACTGGAGGACATAATGTAAATCTGTAGTGTTAGTGTGTTTGTGGGGGAATCAAAGTGGTGTTGTGAATAGGACCAGCATTAGTAGTAGCGTTGTCACCTGTCACTGTGTTCTTGGTAGTCATGTTGGTGCTGCTGAGACTGGTGGTGTTCACTTGAGCTGTAGTAGTGTTGACATTGGCAGGGGGGATAGAAGTGGTGTTTTGAATAGCTGTAGCATTTGTAGTAGCGTTGACACCAGTCTCTGTGTTCTTGGTAGTCATGTTGGTGCTGCTGAGACTGGTGGTGTTCACATGAGCTGTAGTATTATTGAGATTACCAGTAGTGTTGACAGGAGTGCTACTGAAATTTGTAGTAGTACTGAATATGGTATCATTTCTTGTTACGTTGACACCCATAGTGACAGTTGTGAGGGTGGTGGTGATCAAGTCGGGCTTTCCACCAGTCAGACCGATGTTCAGGGTGTCCAGCTGAGACTGTAACTGCTGTGCCTCCCAGGACTGGACCAGTGTGGTGTTCTCAAACAGCTTTAGGTCTGGTAGATTTGCCCCCAGTAGATACCGAACTGTACTGACACTCAATTCCTTATACACAAAAACACACAATTTTTTTCAGTCCAAAACTGTTTCATGGTATTAATACGGAAATTATATTCTATTTTCATGTGTTTCATACCATCACCACTGCAAAGTTCAAACTCAAGAACGTGTTGATATCCATGCTGATGTTCTGTGTAGAAAGTTCTTGAATATCTGCAACTGGAGCTCCACCTAACCAAGGGAGATAAAACAACAATCCATCTGTGATTTCACAGGGAAAGCTGACACAACCACATTAATGTTAAAACCAGCTGTGAGTTCAAGCTGACAAATCCAGTTCTCTGTAAAACTACGACTACAGGAATTCTGAGAAGGCAAACGTTGGAGTGGAGCTGGTGGGACAGAGATGGAAGGATGTCACATTAGGTTTGGAGAAATCTCTCCCTCACTCTGACTGTATGCAACCTCTCACTCTCTCTCTCTCTCTCACTCTCTGTCTGTCTCTCAATATATCTCAATATACACAATATACACATTCTCCTATATGTAATTTCTTTGTTTCACACCATAATCCTCATTGACTCTTGAGCCTTCAAAAAATCACATCAAAATACCCCACAAACACAGTAATATACGATTGTGTACATATGTGTGTGTATATATCTATCTATATGTGAATTCATATGTTTGTGTGTGTATGTTTTACCGAGGAAAGGTGCGATGAGCACGTAATATTCAGTGCTGTTACTGCGCATATCGCTGAACGAGATGTTGGCGATGTTGTACAGAACTATTTTCTGATCCATTGAGCATGATAACAAATTCACATGTTTTACATTCCTGCAGAGTTAAAAACAACACAAACAGCCTTGTGGACTTGACGTATACAACATGCAGCAATATCATTTGGAGTGTACAATTAAAAATAACCGAATATACATGATCATGCAGTCAGTCTTGAAGTTCAGAAGAGTGCAGTCCTGGGAACATCTAAGCTACTACATTAGAGTACCTGATAGAGGAACCACGCTAGGAGGAAAAAGACCTCATGGAGTAGGATGAGAGGACAAACTTATCTAGAGATAGACATTTCTGAATTTCTCTCTTATCTGATCTAAAATCTTATGGAGAGGCAGTGTTCAGCTACTGTGCTGTTTCAAAAGGGAACAAGTTGATAGATATTAGAAGAGACCTAACACTAGATGGTATTACATCTAATATAAAATCACTCTCATTTGGTCAGGTTTATTTTACAGAAGGGCTTAAGGCTCGGCTTAGTTACACATGTCAGCAAGAAGAGAATAAACTTAATGTGCAGTGTAACTGGGAGCCAGTACACGTGTCTGACTGGGAGACGTGACATGTAGAGAGTTCTCATAGTTGTATTGTTAGTGGGAGAAGTATAATGACCAAGAGGTGTAGGGATTGCAGAGGAGAAAGACTGGTACTGAAAACTTGCATTCAGAAAATCTAAGCAAGACATTGCATTGCTTAGCTGAGCTGGGAAATATAGTGAGGAGGAAATATAGACCTGGCAGGGGTGAGACCATGATCAGGAAGGTGGTTCGCCCAAGGTGAGGCTCAGCCATTGCACTCAGGCTGTGCTGACCCTTGCGAATTCCCCAAATGCGGGAATCTTGACTGAATAATTTCTGGTAGTGGGGGACTGCGTTCGCGCTCTCCCCTGATATTTTAGGGCAGTCATGGCCTGGCGGTTAGGGAACTGGTCTTGTGACCGGAGGGTCGTGGGTTCGATTCCCAGACAGGCCATGACTGAGGTGCCCTTGAGCAAGGCACCTAACCCCAACTGCTCCCCGGGCACCAGGGCTAGGGCTGCCCACCGCTCTGGGCACGTGTGATCCACAGCCCCCTAGTAACCACTAGTGTGTGTGTGTGTGTTCTGAATGCACAGATGGGTTAAAAGCGGAGGACAAATTTCGATTGGGGTGTAAAAATCACAATTGACAAAATATGGCACATTTCATTTCATAGTTCTTGTGTTGATGTTCGTGTGTGCATGTTATTGTGTGAGTGTGAGTGTGAGTATGTGTGTGTGTGTATACTCACTTTAGGTTGTCAGCATTGATGTTGTTAAGTACACTGACGCTCAAAGAACAGAGATTGGAGCCGATTGCATTCAATTCAGCAGAACCCAGAGTTTGACCAGCCACACTTAGATATACCATAATTATTGCATCAATCTACACACCCACACACACAAGCACACACATGCACAGGATAAATTGGTCACATATTCTGTTTGTCATAATTTGATCATCTGCAGGAAATACCTGAAATATTGCCCTAACAGTAACCCTAAAATACCTTAATCCAAGTACAGTATTAACCCCAATCCAACCCCATAGGATCCATGCACTAACACTGTAGAGTAAAATACAAAACCCTAACCCAGCCCACTACAATAATAACCTAAACACCAAACAGTACAGTACTAAACTTAACCCTAACCACTTCAAAACTAACCTAAACACCACCCAGTACAATACTATCCCTAACCCCACCAAGTACAATACTAACCCTGACACAGCCAGTACTATACTAACCGCAACACACCCATTATAATACTAACGCTAACACATCCCAGTACAATATTACTAACCCTAACACACACAGTACAATACTAACCTTAACCTTACCCAGTACAATACTAAGCCTAACGGCCTGCACATTACTTTCAATAGACTGAAGCACGTTTTACCTGCTCTGAAGTCCAGGCTCCATCAGTTGTGTTCATTAAAGAGGACAGTGTGTCGATCGTGGTGATGTTCCAAGTGTAGATCTCACTGACGTTGGCCACACGAGACGTGGAGCCCAGTAGCTGAAGCACACTGTCCCCAAGGCCTGAGGGATATGCCTGTAATACACACACACACACACACACACACACACACACACACACACACACACACACACACAATCAAAAACAAATACGCCTTATAGAGTTTAATACATGCTGCCACCCCAAGCCCCGATAGATACCTGCAATACACACACACACACACACACACACACACACACACACACACACACACACACACACACACACACAAGAACAACACTGAAACACATCACTCCCTGTTGATGTAAGTCTAGAATATGCCTAGATATGACAAAACATACATCCCATGCAAACAAACGTACTATATTGGTAAAGTGTAAATAATAATAGAATACTGTTGGAAACACGTGAACACAGACACACACATAGCCACAACCATCAACCCCACACTATCAGAGCTAATAATACTCAAAATAATACTTAGCAAAGCTGACCTGGTTTAATTTTTCCAGAATGATCCTCTTCGTGATGATATCCACCACTTTCTGAATTATATCTTTCAGATATCTTATTAGTGTGGGTAAATCCAGACACAGATCAAACTGGGTGGAACTGTAACCAGCAGGGAATGATGGCTCTGCAATGATTGCTTCTGTGATCTCACCCACAGTGCATCCTGTCAGACACAGAGAGAAGAGATCCATTTCTGTGATATCCTTCATTGACAGGGCTATTATGCATTGCAAGCACTGAATCTAACATTAACCACTATTTGTTTTTGTCAGTAATGAAGACCATGAACTATGTTTTTGCTACATTTGTGAGGACATTTAAAGACTGGAGGACATAATGTAAATCTGTAGTGTTAGTGTGTTTGTGGGGGAATCAAAGTGGTGTTGTGAATAGGACCAGCATTAGTAGTAGCGTTGTCACCTGTCACTGTGTTCTTGGTAGTCATGTTGGTGCTGCTGAGACTGGTGGTGTTCACTTGAGCTGTAGTAGTGTTGACATTGGCAGGGGGGATAGAAGTGGTGTTTTGAATAGCTGTAGCATTTGTAGTAGCGTTGACACCAGTCTCTGTGTTCTTGGTAGTCATGTTGGTGCTGCTGAGACTGGTGGTGTTCACATGAGCTGTAGTATTATTGAGATTACCAGTAGTGTTGACAGGAGTGCTACTGAAATTTGTAGTAGTACTGAATATGGTATCATTTCTTGTTACGTTGACACCCATAGTGACAGTTGTGAGGGTGGTGGTGATCAAGTCGGGCTTTCCACCAGTCAGACCGATGTTCAGGGTGTCCAGCTGAGACTGTAACTGCTGTGCCTCCCAGGACTGGACCAGTGTGGTGTTCTCAAACAGCTTTAGGTCTGGTAGATTTGCCCCCAGTAGATACCGAACTGTACTGACACTCAATTCCTTATACACAAAAACACACAATTTTTTTCAGTCCAAAACTGTTTCATGGTATTAATACGGAAATTATATTCTATTTTCATGTGTTTCATACCATCACCACTGCAAAGTTCAAACTCAAGAACGTGTTGATATCCATGCTGATGTTCTGTGTAGAAAGTTCTTGAATATCTGCAACTGGAGCTCCACCTAACCAAGGGAGATAAAACAACAATCCATCTGTGATTTCACAGGGAAAGCTGACACAACCACATTAATGTTAAAACCAGCTGTGAGTTCAAGCTGACAAATCCAGTTCTCTGTAAAACTACGACTACAGGAATTCTGAGAAGGCAAACGTTGGAGTGGAGCTGGTGGGACAGAGATGGAAGGATGTCACATTAGGTTTGGAGAAATCTCTCCCTCACTCTGACTGTATGCAACCTCTCACTCTCTCTCTCTCTCTCACTCTCTGTCTGTCTCTCAATATATCTCAATATACACAATATACACATTCTCCTATATGTAATTTCTTTGTTTCACACCATAATCCTCATTGACTCTTGAGCCTTCAAAAAATCACATCAAAATACCCCACAAACACAGTAATATACGATTGTGTACATATGTGTGTGTATATATCTATCTATATGTGAATTCATATGTTTGTGTGTGTATGTTTTACCGAGGAAAGGTGCGATGAGCACGTAATATTCAGTGCTGTTACTGCGCATATCGCTGAACGAGATGTTGGCGATGTTGTACAGAACTATTTTCTGATCCATTGAGCATGATAACAAATTCACATGTTTTACATTCCTGCAGAGTTAAAAACAACACAAACAGCCTTGTGGACTTGACGTATACAACATGCAGCAATATCATTTGGAGTGTACAATTAAAAATAACCGAATATACATGATCATGCAGTCAGTCTTGAAGTTCAGAAGAGTGCAGTCCTGGGAACATCTAAGCTACTACATTAGAGTACCTGATAGAGGAACCACGCTAGGAGGAAAAAGACCTCATGGAGTAGGATGAGAGGACAAACTTATCTAGAGATAGACATTTCTGAATTTCTCTCTTATCTGATCTAAAATCTTATGGAGAGGCAGTGTTCAGCTACTGTGCTGTTTCAAAAGGGAACAAGTTGATAGATATTAGAAGAGACCTAACACTAGATGGTATTACATCTAATATAAAATCACTCTCATTTGGTCAGGTTTATTTTACAGAAGGGCTTAAGGCTCGGCTTAGTTACACATGTCAGCAAGAAGAGAATAAACTTAATGTGCAGTGTAACTGGGAGCCAGTACACGTGTCTGACTGGGAGACGTGACATGTAGAGAGTTCTCATAGTTGTATTGTTAGTGGGAGAAGTATAATGACCAAGAGGTGTAGGGATTGCAGAGGAGAAAGACTGGTACTGAAAACTTGCATTCAGAAAATCTAAGCAAGACATTGCATTGCTTAGCTGAGCTGGGAAATATAGTGAGGGGGAAATATAGACCTGGCAGGGGTGAGACCATGATCAGGAAGGTGGTTCGCCCAAGGTGAGGCTCAGCCATTGCACTCAGGCTGTGCTGACCCTTGCGAATTCCCCAAATGCGGGAATCTCGACTGCATAATTTCTGGTAGTGGGGGACTGCGTTCGCGCTCTCCCCTGATATTTCAGGGCAGTCATGGCCTGGCGGTTAGGGAACTGGTCTTGTGACCGGAGGGTCGTGGGTTCGATTCCCAGACAGGCCATGACTGAGGTGCCCTTGAGCAAGGCACCTAACCCCAACTGCTCCCCGGGCGCCAGGGCTAGGGCTGCCCACCGCTCTGGGCACGTGTGATCCACAGCCCCCTAGTAACCACTAGTGTGTGTGTGTGTGTTCTGAATGCACAGATGGGTTAAAAGCGGAGGACAAATTTCGATTGGGGTGTAAAAATCACAATTGACAAAATATGGCACATTTCATTTCATAGTTCTTGTGTTGATGTTCGTGTGTGCATGTTATTGTGTGAGTGTGAGTATGTGTGTGTGTGTATACTCACTTTAGGTTGTCAGCATTGATGTTGTTAAGTACACTGACGCTCAAAGAACAGAGATTGGAGCCGATTGCATTCAATTCAGCAGAACCCAGAGTTTGACCAGCCACACTTAGATATACCATAATTATTGCATCAATCTACACACCCACACACACAAGCACACACATGCACAGGATAAATTGGTCACATATTCTGTTTGTCATAATTTGATCATCTGCAGGAAATACCTGAAATATTGCCCTAACAGTAACCCTAAAATACCTTAATCCAAGTACAGTATTAACCCCAATCCAACCCCATAGGATCCATGCACTAACACTGTAGAGTAAAATACAAAACCCTAACCCAGCCCACTACAATAATAACCTAAACACCAAACAGTACAGTACTAAACTTAACCCTAACCACTTCAAAACTAACCTAAACACCACCCAGTACAATACTATCCCTAACCCCACCAAGTACAATACTAACCCTGACACAGCCAGTACTATACTAACCGCAACACACCCATTATAATACTAACGCTAACACATCCCAGTACAATATTACTAACCCTAACACACACAGTACAATACTAACCTTAACCTTACCCAGTACAATACTAAGCCTAACGGCCTGCACATTACTTTCAATAGACTGAAGCACGTTTTACCTGCTCTGAAGTCCAGGCTCCATCAGTTGTGTTCATTAAAGAGGACAGTGTGTCGATCGTGGTGATGTTCCAAGTGTAGATCTCACTGACGTTGGCCACACGAGACGTGGAGCCCAGTAGCTGAAGCACACTGTCCCCAAGGCCTGAGGGATATGCCTGCAATACACACACACACACACACACACACACACACACACGCAATCAAAAACAAATACGCCTTATAGAGTTTAATACATGCTGCCACCCCAAGCCCCGATAGATACCTGCAATACACACACACACACACACACACACACACACACACACACACACACACACACACACACACACACACACACACACACACACACACACACACACACAAGAACAACACTGAAACACATCACTCCCTGTTGATGTAAGTCTAGAATATGCCTAGATATGACAAAACATACATCCCATGCAAACAAACGTACTATATTGGTAAAGTGTAAATAATAATAGAATACTGTTGGAAACACGTGAACACAGACACACACATAGCCACAACCATCAACCCCACACTATCAGAGCTAATAATACTCAAAATAATACTTAGCAAAGCTGACCTGGTTTAATTTTTCCAGAATGATCCTCTTTGTGATGATATCCACCACTTTCTGAATTATATCTTTCAGATATCTTATTAGTGTGGGTAAATCCAGACACAGATCAAACTGGGTGGAACTGTAACCAGCAGGGAATGATGGCTCTGCAATGATTGCTTCTGTGATCTCACCCACAGTGCATCCTGTCAGACACAGAGAGAAGAGATCCATTTCTGTGATATCCTTCATTGACAGGGCTATTATGCATTGCAAGCACTGAATCTAACATTAACCACTATTTGTTTTTGTCAGTAATGAAGACCATGAACTATGTTTTTGCTACATTTGTGAGGACATTTAAAGACTGGAGGACATAATGTAAATCTGTAGTGTTAGTGTGTTTGTGGGGGAATCAAAGTGGTGTTGTGAATAGGACCAGCATTAGTAGTAGCGTTGTCACCTGTCACTGTGTTCTTGGTAGTCATGTTGGTGCTGCTGAGACTGGTGGTGTTCACTTGAGCTGTAGTAGTGTTGACATTGGCAGGGGGGATAGAAGTGGTGTTTTGAATAGCTGTAGCATTTGTAGTAGCGTTGACACCAGTCTCTGTGTTCTTGGTAGTCATGTTGGTGCTGCTGAGACTGGTGGTGTTCACATGAGCTGTAGTATTGTTGAGATTACCAGTAGTGTTGACAGGAGTGCTACTGAAATTTGTAGTAGTACTGAATATGGTATCATTTCTTGTTACGTTGACACCCATAGTGACAGTTGTGAGGGTGGTGGTGATCAAGTCGGGCTTTCCACCAGTCAGACCGATGTTCAGGGTGTCCAGCTGAGACTGTAACTGCTGTGCCTCCCAGGACTGGACCAGTGTGGTGTTCTCAAACAGCTTTAGGTCTGGTAGATTTACCCCCAGTAGATACCGAACTGTACTGACACTCAATTCCTTATACACAAAAACACACAATTTTTTTCAGTCCAAAACTGTTTCATGGTATTAATACGGAAATTATATTCTATTTCCATGTGTTTCATACCATCACCACTGTAAAGTTCAAACTCAAGAACGTGTTGATATCCATGCTGATGTTCTGTGTAGAAAGTTCTTGAATATCTGCAACTGGAGCTCCACCTAACCAAGGGAGATAAAACAACAATCCATCTGTGATTTCACAGGGAAAGCTGACACAACCACATTAATGTTAAAACCAGCTGTGAGTTCAAGCTGACAAATCCAGTTCTCTGTAAAACTACGACTACAGGAATTCTGAGAAGGCAAACGTTGGAGTGGAGATGGTGGGACAGAGATGGTAGGATGTCACATTAGGTTTGGAGAAATCTCTCCCTCACTCTGACTGTATGCAACCTCTCACTCTCTCTCTCTCTCTCACTCTCTGTCTGTCTCTCAATATATCTCAATATACACAATATACACATTCTCCTATATGTAATTTCTTTGTTTCACACCATAATCCTCATTGACTCTTGAGCCTTCAAAAAATCACATCAAAATACCCCACAAACACAGTAATATACGATTGTGTACATATGTGTGTGTATATATCTATCTATATGTGAATTCATATGTTTGTGTGTGTATGTTTTACCGAGGAAAGGTGCGATGAGCACGTAATATTCAGTGCTGTTACTGCGCATATCGCTGAACGAGATGTTGGCGATGTTGTACAGAACTATTTTCTGATCCATTGAGCATGATAACAAATTCACATGTTTTACATTCCTGCAGAGTTAAAAACAACACAAACAGCCTTGTGGACTTGACGTATACAACATGCAGCAATATCATTTGGAGTGTACAATTAAAAATAACCGAATATACATGATCATGCAGTCAGTCTTGAAGTTCAGAAGAGTGCAGTCCTGGGAACATCTAAGCTACTACATTAGAGTACCTGATAGAGGAACCACGCTAGGAGGAAAAAGACCTCATGGAGTAGGATGAGAGGACAAACTTATCTAGAGATAGACATTTCTGAATTTCTCTCTTATCTGATCTAAAATCTTATGGAGAGGCAGTGTTCAGCTACTGTGCTGTTTCAAAAGGGAACAAGTTGATAGATATTAGAAGAGACCTAACACTAGATGGTATTACATCTAATATAAAATCACTCTCATTTGGTCAGGTTTATTTTACAGAAGGGCTTAAGGCTCGGCTTAGTTACACATGTCAGCAAGAAGAGAATAAACTTAATGTGCAGTGTAACTGGGAGCCAGTACACGTGTCTGACTGGGAGACGTGACATGTAGAGAGTTCTCATAGTTGTATTGTTAGTGGGAGAAGTATAATGACCAAGAGGTGTAGGGATTGCAGAGGAGAAAGACTGGTACTGAAAACTTGCATTCAGAAAATCTAAGCAAGACATTGCATTGCTTAGCTGAGCTGGGAAATATAGTGAGGGGGAAATATAGACCTGGCAGGGGTGAGACCATGATCAGGAAGGTGGTTCGCCCAAGGTGAGGCTCAGCCATTGCACTCAGGCTGTGCTGACCCTTGCGAATTCCCCAAATGCGGGAATCTCGACTGCATAATTTCTGGTAGTGGGGGACTGCGTTCGCGCTCTCCCCTGATATTTTAGGGCAGTCATGGCCTGGCGGTTAGGGAACTGGTCTTGTGACCGGAGGGTCGTGGGTTCGATTCCCAGACAGGCCATGACTGAGGTGCCCTTGAGCAAGGCACCTAACCCCAACTGCTCCCCGGGCGCCAGGGCTAGGGCTGCCCACCGCTCTGGGCACGTGTGATCCACAGCCCCCTAGTAACCACTAGTGTGTGTGTGTGTGTTCTGAATGCACAGATGGGTTAAAAGCGGAGGACAAATTTCGATTGGGGTGTAAAAATCACAATTGACAAAATATGGCACATTTCATTTCATAGTTCTTGTGTTGATGTTCGTGTGTGCATGTTATTGTGTGAGTGTGAGTATGTGTGTGTGTGTATACTCACTTTAGGTTGTCAGCAGTGATGTTGTTAAGTACACTGACGCTCAAAGAACAGAGATTGGAGCCGATTGCATTCAATTCAGCAGAACCCAGAGTTTGACCAGCCACACTTAGATATACCATAATTATTGCATCAATCTACACACCCACACACACAAGCACACACATGCACAGGATAAATTGGTCACATATTCTGTTTGTCATAATTTGATCATCTGCAGGAAATACCTGAAATATTGCCCTAACAGTAACCCTAAAATACCTTAATCCAAGTACAGTATTAACCCCAATCCAACCCCATAGGATCCATGCACTAACACTGTAGAGTAAAATACAAAACCCTAACCCAGCCCACTACAATAATAACCTAAACACCAAACAGTACAGTACTAAACTTAACCCTAACCACTTCAAAACTAACCTAAACACCACCCAGTACAATACTATCCCTAACCCCACCAAGTACAATACTAACCCTGACACAGCCAGTACTATACTAACCGCAACACACCCATTATAATACTAACGCTAACACATCCCAGTACAATATTACTAACCCTAACACACACAGTACAATACTAACCTTAACCTTACCCAGTACAATACTAAGCCTAACGGCCTGCACATTACTTTCAATAGACTGAAGCACGTTTTACCTGCTCTGAAGTCCAGGCTCCATCAGTTGTGTTCATTAAAGAGGACAGTGTGTCGATCGTGGTGATGTTCCAAGTGTAGATCTCACTGACGTTGGCCACACGAGACGTGGAGCCCAGTAGCTGAAGCACACTGTCCCCAAGGCCTGAGGGATATGCCTGCAATACACACACACACACACACACACACACACACGCAATCAAAAACAAATACGCCTTATAGAGTTTAATACATGCTGCCACCCCAAGCCCCGATAGATACCTGCAATACACACACACACACACACACACACACACACACACACACACACACACACACACACACACACACACACACACAAGAACAACACTGAAACACATCACTCCCTGTTGATGTAAGTCTAGAATATGCCTAGATATGACAAAACATACATCCCATGCAAACAAACGTACTATATTGGTAAAGTGTAAATAATAATAGAATACTGTTGGAAACACGTGAACACAGACACACACATAGCCACAACCATCAACCCCACACTATCAGAGCTAATAATACTCAAAATAATACTTAGCAAAGCTGACCTGGTTTAATTTTTCCAGAATGATCCTCTTTGTGATGATATCCACCACTTTCTGAATTATATCTTTCAGATATCTTATTAGTGTGGGTAAATCCAGACACAGATCAAACTGGGTGGAACTGTAACCAGCAGGGAATGATGGCTCTGCAATGATTGCTTCTGTGATCTCACCCACAGTGCATCCTGTCAGACACAGAGAGAAGAGATCCATTTCTGTGATATCCTTCATTGACAGGGCTATTATGCATTGCAAGCACTGAATCTAACATTAACCACTATTTGTTTTTGTCAGTAATGAAGACCATGAACTATGTTTTTGCTACATTTGTGAGGACATTTAAAGACTGGAGGACATAATGTAAATCTGTAGTGTTAGTGTGTTTGTGGGGGAATCAAAGTGGTGTTGTGAATAGGACCAGCATTAGTAGTAGCGTTGTCACCTGTCACTGTGTTCTTGGTAGTCATGTTGGTGCTGCTGAGACTGGTGGTGTTCACTTGAGCTGTAGTAGTGTTGACATTGGCAGGGGGGATAGAAGTGGTGTTTTGAATAGCTGTAGCATTTGTAGTAGCGTTGACACCAGTCTCTGTGTTCTTGGTAGTCATGTTGGTGCTGCTGAGACTGGTGGTGTTCACATGAGCTGTAGTATTGTTGAGATTACCAGTAGTGTTGACAGGAGTGCTACTGAAATTTGTAGTAGTACTGAATATGGTATCATTTCTTGTTACGTTGACACCCATAGTGACAGTTGTGAGGGTGGTGGTGATCAAGTCGGGCTTTCCACCAGTCAGACCGATGTTCAGGGTGTCCAGCTGAGACTGTAACTGCTGTGCCTCCCAGGACTGGACCAGTGTGGTGTTCTCAAACAGCTTTAGGTCTGGTAGATTTACCCCCAGTAGATACCGAACTGTACTGACACTCAATTCCTTATACACAAAAACACACAATTTTTTTCAGTCCAAAACTGTTTCATGGTATTAATACGGAAATTATATTCTATTTTCATGTGTTTCATACCATCACCACTGTAAAGTTCAAACTCAAGAACGTGTTGATATCCATGCTGATGTTCTGTGTAGAAAGTTCTTGAATATCTGCAACTGGAGCTCCACCTAACCAAGGGAGATAAAACAACAATCCATCTGTGATTTCACAGGGAAAGCTGACACAACCACATTAATGTTAAAACCAGCTGTGAGTTCAAGCTGACAAATCCAGTTCTCTGTAAAACTACGACTACAGGAATTCTGAGAAGGCAAACGTTGGAGTGGAGATGGTGGGACAGAGATGGTAGGATGTCACATTAGGTTTGGAGAAATCTCTCCCTCACTCTGACTGTATGCAACCTCTCACTCTCTCTCTCTCTCTCACTCTCTGTCTGTCTCTCAATATATCTCAATATACACAATATACACATTCTCCTATATGTAATTTCTTTGTTTCACACCATAATCCTCATTGACTCTTGAGCCTTCAAAAAATCACATCAAAATACCCCACAAACACAGTAATATACGATTGTGTACATATGTGTGTGTATATATCTATCTATATGTGAATTCATATGTTTGTGTGTGTATGTTTTACCGAGGAAAGGTGCGATGAGCACGTAATATTCAGTGCTGTTGCTTCGCATATCGCTGAACGAGATGTTGGCGATGTTGTACAGAACTATTTTCTGATCCATTGAGCATGATAACAAATTCATAGGTTTTGCATTCCTGCAGAGTTAAAAACAACACAAACAGCCTTGTGGACATGACGTATACAACATGCAGCAACATCATTTGGAGTGTACAATTAAAAATAACCGAATATACATGATCATGTAGTCAGTCTTAAAGTTCAGAAGAGTGCAGTCCTGGGAACATCTAAGCAACTACGTTAGAGTACCTGATAGAGGAACCACGCTAGGAGGAAAAAGACCTCATGAAGTAGGATGAGAGGACAAACTTATCTAGAGATAGACTTTTTCTGAATTTCTCTCTTATCTGATCTAAATTCTTATGGAGAGGCAGTGTTCAGCTATTGTGCTGTTTCAAAAGGGAACAAGTTGATAGATATTAGAAGAGCCCTAAAACTAGATGGCATTACATCTAACATAAAATCACTTTTATTTGGTCATGTTTATTTTACAGAATGGCTGAAGGCTCGGCTTAGTTACACCTTTCAGCAAGAAGAGAATAAACTTAATGTGCAGTGTAACTGGGAGCCAGTACACGTGTCTGACTGGGAGACGTGACATGTAGAGAGTTCTCATAGCTGTATTGTTAGTGGGAGAAGTATAATGACCAAGAGGTGTAGGGATTGCAGAGGAGAAAGACTGGTACTGAAAACTTGCATTTAGAAAATCTAAGCAAGACATTACATTGTTTAGCTGAGCTGGGAAATATAGTTCTTGTGTTGATATTTGTGTGTGCATGCGATTGTGTTGTGTGTGTGTGTGTGTGTGTGTGTGTGTGTGTGTGTGTGTGTGTGTGTGTGTGTGTGTGTGTGTGTACTCACTTTAGGTTGTCTGCAGTGATGCTCTCAAGTACACTGACGCTCAAAGAACAGATATTGGAGCCGATTGCATTCAATTCAGCAGATCCCAGAGTTTGACCAGCCACACTTAGATATACCCTAATTATTGCATCAATCTACACACACACACACACACACACACATGCATAGGATAAATTGGTCACATATTCTGTTTGTCATAATTTGATCATCTGCAGGAAATACCTGAACTATTGCCCTAACAGTAACACTAAAATACCTGAATCCTAGTACAGTAATAACACCAATCCTACCCCATAAGATCCTAGCACTAACACTGTAGAGTAAAATACAAAACCCTATCCCAGCCCACTACAATAATAACCTAAACACCAAACAGTACAGTACTAAACTTAACCCTGACCACTTCAAAACTAACCTAAACACCATCCAGTACAATACTAACCTTAACCTCACCCAGTACAATACTAAGCCTAATGACATGCCCATTACTTTCAATAGACTGAAGCACGTGTTACCTGCTCTGAAGTCCAGGCTCCATTAGTTGGGTTCATTAAAGAGGACAGTGTGTCGATCGTGGTGATGTTCCAAGTGTAGATCTCACTGACGTTGGCCACACGAGACGTGGAGCCCAGTTGCTGAAGCACACTGTCCCCAAGGCCTGAGGGATATGCCTGCAATACACACACACACACAATCAAAAACAAATACGCCTTAGAGTTTAATACATGCTGCCACCCCAAGCCCCGATGGATACACCTGCAATACACACACACACACACAGACACACACACACATCTACAACAACTCTGAACCAAAAACACACAAATCAACATCCTCGTCATGAACTATCACAGCAAATTGTACTGAAAATATCAAAGCTGACCTGGTTTAATTTGTCCAGAATGATCCTCTCCATGCTGATATCCACCACTTTCAAAGTTATATCTGCCAGATTACTTATTAGTGTGGATACATTCAGACACAGATCAAACTGGGTGGAACTGTAATCAACAGGGAATGATTCATCTGCAATGATTCTTTCTGTGATCTCACCCACAGTGCATCCTGTCAGACACAGAGAGACAAAGAGATCCATTTCTGTGATATCCTTCATTGACAGCTATAATGCTTAGCTAAATAACCCCACAATATATGTTTGTTAGTGTGAGCATGTTGGGGGTGGAGGGGCGGATGGGAATTAACTGTAAAGTTTGGAGGACATAATCTAACCCTATGTGATGTAGAATGTGTCATTGTGGGAGTGTTTGCTCTGATACCTAGTTCACGTCTGTGCCTTTGCATATTTGAGTTGCATGCAGTAAATAAATTTTGTAGCTTTGTTACTGGGGTCTTCTTTGTTCTCAGGGCTGGCATGAATGACTGCAGAAATGTCTTTTTTACAGTCTTCAAGAATAAACACACAAAATTTGTAATTACATAAATGAACAAATAAAAACAATGCAACACATTCTACAACATTTAGGAAATGAAGAGGTTACATACAGAGGTGAACCGAGCCCAGAAGTCCTGATTCAAGTGGAGGGGCAAGGGGTCTAACTGCTGTAGAGTCTGTAGATTCCATGTTGAGGGATTTCTGAGCACAGAAGAACACTCTAGGTAAGACACTATGCTGCTGAAACACTAATAAACATTAATGAGTTCATGAGGTCACCCACCAGTATTTATGTTACACATAAACACTATACAACTTCACCTATTCACCACATACTGGGCCAAATCAAAATATGGAAAAGGATTTTTTTTACGTTATTTGCTTAGGAACATATATAGTTTAGCTTGCTTTAAGAAATCTAGTATCAAGGTGATCTAGGATTATCACTGTTTTAAATCACTTTCTTAATATAAAAATTTAAATCTCATTCTTTTTCATTTTTCTATCATAGCAGCTCATGGAACAAATATACAAAAGCTGAAACAAACAAACAATCAGAACTCTGTCAAATGTATTCCACGTGTCACAATACGGGCCCCCTGCTGGCCGCCTCTTTCCACAGCAGCAGTATTTCATGTGTCCGTCCCTCAGGTGGGCGGGGCCTATTACAATTCCCAACACCTGAGGGCAGTTTGTCCGTCTATACGTGTCTTGTCTTTGTATCAGCTGACTGCTAGTTATTGTTTCCTTAATTTAGACCAGGTCACGAATGTTGGGTTGTGCACCTTCTCTATTAAATCCCCCTTTTTCCCTGTGTTCTATATATGGTTCTGAACATTACATGTGTTCTATATATGGTTCTGAACATTACATGTGTTCTATATATGGTTCTGAACATTACATGTATTCTATATATGGTTCTGAACATTACATGTGTTCTATATATGGTTCTGAACATTACATGTGTTCTATATATGGTTCTGAACATTACATGTGTTCTCTATATGGTTCTGAACACTACATGTGTTCTATATATGGTTCTGAACATTACATGTGTTCTATATATGGTTCTGAACATTACATGTGTTCTATATATGGTTCTGAACACTACATGTGTTCTATATATGGTTCTGAACACTACATGTGTTCTATATATGGTTCTGAACATTACATGTATTCTATATAAGGTTCTGAACATTACATGTATTCTATATAAGGTTCTGCACATTACATATATTCTATATATGGTTCTGAACACTACATGTGTTCTATATATGGTTCTGAACACTACATGTGTTCTATATATGGTTCTGAACACTACATGTATTCTATATAAGGTTCTGAACACTACATGTGTTCTATATATGGCTCTGAACACTACATGTGTTCTATATATGGTTCTGAACATTACATGTGTTCTATATATGGTTCTGAACGCTACATGTGTTCTATATATGGTTCTGAACGCTACATGTGTTCTATATATGGTTCTGAACGCTACATGTGTTGTATATATGTTTCTGAACACTACATGTGTTGTATATATGTTTCTGAACACTACATGTGTTCTATATATGGTTCTGAACATTACATGTATTCTATATATAGTTCTGAACATTACATGTGTTCTATATATGGTTCTGAACACTACATGTGTTCTATATATGGTTCTGAACACTACATGTGTACTATATATGGTTCTGAACACTACATGTGTACTATATATGGTAGGGTTGTCCCGATCCGATATTTGGATCGGATCGGCCGCCGATATTAGCAAAAAATGCGTATCGGTATCGGATCGGCAGACACGAGAAAATGCCGATCCAGACTCCCGATCCAGTTTTTTTAAGTCCGATCCCGGTTTTCCTGCGCACCCATTTAGATAATCCATTCCAGTTTTTGCTAGTGAGAGTAAAATCCGGTCCGCATTTTCCAGCACACCTTCAGCACACGAGCGTAGTTTCTGCCCCAATTTAGCTCCGTGGCATCTCGGACCGCCGTGTAAATTTGAAGTTATCGGTCAGTTGTGTGGGATTATTTTACCTTAAAGGATGACAAAGACGAAGAGGTAGAGTCATGGGTTAAAGGTCTCCGTCACTTGATTTTTTTGGGGAAAAAATCCGTCAAATCATAATAAACCACACACGCGCGTGCTATCTGTTTTGTGGCCGAAATATTATTCTCACTGGCGCTCATCAGCGCTGGATGGATGATGGCGGTGTCATTTGATTGACTTGCGGTTCATTCCGCCTTCAGATTTGCGGACAGTAGAAAAGTTTTTACCCCCCTTCTGCCTGGCGTGACCGTAGTGCGCGACTCTGTACACCTGCGCGAACGGCGGAGGCTACTTGCTGCATCACATTCTTTTTGCAGTGTTGTCCGAAGCGATATGTGGTAGTATAAAGAAACACCCCTCAAAAACGGGAATGAACATTTACCTGACCAATTTTAATGTTGCAGTAGTGCTGGAATTTAGGCTAAAAATGCTTGAAATTGTAATGGGTTGAGCCACCGCGATTACGTCATTTTCGGCGTGCGGACCCTCGCGCTGCTCACGCCACTCGTGCTGCGTCAAATATAAAGGCTTAAACCAGGCTTAACATGGATGGTGTTGTTCTGTTTGTATTTAAAAGCTCTATCCAGTGGTGTGATTTAAATTTGCCATTTAATTTTTTTGTAACATACCTACTTAAAGCAGGTAATCTTACGGCTTATGTTTTTGCGATGGTGAATCTGATAAAAACGAGAGATTCATACCTTTTAAAACTCACCAGGATTCACTAAATTTGACTTGATCTTTAATAACAACTACCCTTTCTCCCTAATAACACCATTTTCTCATTGGCATGCTCCATAAAGTTGAATGTGTCTCACCCGTAGTGCGTGTTACCACTGAAGAGCAGTGTCTGTATACCCGTGACCTGAGAGGCAGTCAGGTCTCTACAGTTCTTCAGCTTCTCTATGATGAGTGGGTCAGAGTTCTGGATGTAGGAGGAGTCTAGTGTGCAGATCATATTACCCAGAATTCCCACATGACTGTTGCTCAGACTAAAGCCAGAAATACCCTAGAACAAAAAAAAACACAATGTGGTGTGTATATAAATAAGTTATATATAGGCTATATATAGGCGGAGAAACTCGACGCGTATAAAGGGGCAAAACAGAAAACGATCGCGGAATACTCAACGCGTAGAGAACAAACAGAAAACCAAAAAGAAAACCAAGGACGCCAGGGGAGGTAGCTGGCTAGCTGACAAACGCCGCGAGGAACACAAAACCCTTCCCAAAAACCAAAACAAAACGGACAGGAAGAATAACAGCGGGAGGAAAACTTGAGAGAGGCCAGGGAGCGGCGCAGGAGGTAAGTACTCAAATGGACAGGGATACAAACAAAACAACTGAAACGAGCAAGAGGCAGGGTGGCGAGACACCAAGCAAAGACACTAGAGAGATGGCTTGAGGTTGACGACATGAAGCAGACAACTCAGCGGTGAGGCACTGCGTCTGTCGTCCTTAAAAACACAGGATGACAGGTGCGTGCCATCACCGCTGATTAGCCTGTGGTCTGACTCGCGGGCTCCTCCTGGTGGCGACTGGAGGAGCCGCCCTGGGGCCAGCCCTGACTGTGTGAGTGCGTGTGTGTGTGTGAGAGAGAGAGAGTGTGTGTGAGTGTATGTGTGTGTGTGTGTGTGTGTGTGTAAATGTGTGTGTGCGTGTGTGTGTGTGTTTACCAGACATGTCCGTGCATAGTTGAACAGAGTTTGCTGTTTGTTGAGGGCTCTGGATGGAATAGAGAAATCTGCTTCTCCAAGATATATGAAATATGAGGTGCAGTTCTGCACTTTGCCATAACTAAAACACACACACACACACACACAGCACCAAATTATAAACATTACAATAGAGGCTATAAACCTGTAATATGACTTAATGGATTAAATCAAACTAATTAAACGAATTATACTAACATGACTAGTGATGGAAAGATGAAAAGAAAGTAATTTGAATGTTTCACAAAAGTACAAATAAGAACAAAACAATGTCTCATTAAAGATTCATAATTCAGTGAAAGAGCATTTCATTAATTAGTTAATTACATTATTAATATATGTCAGTTCATGTTTGAGCATTCCAATACACACTATTGCCACATATTTGTTTGGATTATTTAAATAATAGTTTTGTCCATGTGTGTTTTATACACCTGTAGTACAGGCAATGTATCAGATGCGTGTGTGTGTGTGTGTGTGTGTGTGTGTGTGTGTGTGTGTGTGTGTGTGTGTGTGTGTGTGTGTGTTACTCACTCGTAGTAGAGGAGCATATCAGGATGGACATCACTGAAGGTGAAAGATGTGTCGCCTTTCACATAGTTGTACATGCTGGTCAGCTGCAGTACAGAACACATCGAGAATCCTTCTCAGTTTTTCAATATACAATGTCCCATGTGTAAATTGACTTTTACCATAAATAAGTAATTATTTTTTAATTATTCAATATATTCTTCAAATTAACTTTTTTTTTTCAATGTAATCTTTTTTTATAAATTATCTGATGGCCTTTTACATCATTATAAAGTTTGTTTTTATTATTATACACTGTAAACCCGGATTTTATATCTACTCAACTGTTTAATTTCAATGTACATAAATATTTAAGTTTTATTGCATTACTATCAAATCTAAGTATATTGTACTCATATTTGCACACACTGAAATTTACTAACAATTATAAGTTTAATGAACTGAAAATTAAATGTTTTCAACTGATCAACTTAAAAACTTTATTGTTGAACACTTTTCCACCATTTTGTTAGCTTGCTGTTTGTAGTCAGGCCAGGCAGACACATATAGGCAAAACACAAGTCCAAGTTGCAGTTTGTTTTAACCAATGCGGCCGATTTTTTAACCTGCTGCGTTTTAATCGGTAGCTTAGGCTGTTTACGAGCTGTGTTTTCTTTTAATATTAACCTTATTTGTTGACGGATATTCTCACGGCTTTTGCAACAAGTGAACCATATAGAATTGTGGTGATGGACAACTTGGCCAATCTACCCCAGGCCGTCTGTCTTCTTTTCGGTCTCATCTATGCCCTTCACCTGGTCTACCCTAAGGGCATGAACAACACTTTCTGCTTCATGCAGCAAGTAATGCTCAAAATTGGTAGTCGTGAACTGCCACCCAAACTTCAGACTTTAAAAAATCAACTTGTAGTGTGAAACTACATGTTTCTGTGTTTGTTTTTGCTCGTGTGCTGTTTGTGGTGTCCACATTATGGCCTACAATTCATGTTCTCTTTTACTTACTGTCAGAATGTCTTTAGTACCAGTAGTAGTTTAGAGAAGTCATTTTCTCAGTGTGTAAGTAGTGGTTAATGTAAATTACTGTAATGTATAAGTAATTTTAAGTAAATACTACTGAACAGAAATAAGACAAAGTATTTTGTCTTTCTTTTTCACTAAATGTTTGTAATCAAAGTAAAAAAGAAAATAAAATATAAATCAATATTTTATTTCTTGAACTCAAGATACTAAGGAGTCAGTCATGGCCTGCTGGTTAGGGAACTGGTCTTGTGACCAGAGGGTCGTGGATTCGATTCCCAGACCTGAGGCCATGACTGAGGTGCCCTTGAGCAAGGTACCTAACCCCAACTTCTCCCCAGGCGCCGGGCTAGGGCTGCCCACCGCTCTGGGCACGTGTGATCCACAGCCCCCTAGTAATCACTAGTGTGTGTGTGTGTGTGTGTTCTGACTGCACAGATGGGTTAAAAGCGGAGGACAAATTTCAATTGCGGTGTAAAAATCACAATTGACAAAATACGGCACATTTACAATGATGGAACTTTTCTGTACTTGTTATCCTAATCGCTTTACCCATTAATTCTACTTACATTTATGGCATTTGGCAGACGCCCTTATCCAGAGCGACTTACATTTTGATCTCATTTTTATACAAGTGAGCAATTGAGGGTTAAGGGCCTTGTTCCCTAGCAAGACCCCTACCCAAGACCAGGCCATGACTGCCCCAAAAAATTTCTTCTCGGAGAACCACCACACAATCAGGCACCTCAGTCATGGCCTCAAGTCTGGGAATCGAACCCACGACCCTCCGGTCACCAGTTCCCTAACTGCCAGGCCACGACTGCCCTGCATTGTACCCTTGATGCAAACCAACTTTATATTTTAAGTAATACTGACTTACATTTTCATTGCACATTACTTAAATTTTTTACTAAACTCAACTTATCCCTTTAGGCAAAACAACTTTATGTTTTAAGTAATACCAACTTAAGTAAACTCAACTTATACGGGCTTACAGTGTATTATTTGATTCACTTGATTACAATTGATCACTGTCTGCCTTTTAATTTAAATTAAACACTGTTTTACTAATAAATGTTGCATTTGTCCTAATACATAGCAGCTATGAGGTTATTAAATGTCGGCCTGTGTACCTGTGACTCTTGCAGAGAGACCTTGATTCTGCCTGATCGTGGACGACAGGCTTTCACCACCTGTGTGATCGTCTCCGTAGGGAAATTCCGAAGTGAACTGCTCGTAAATCCCTGGAGTAACGTCACCGGCAAACTGGAAACAGAGAGACACACAAATACACACACACACACACACACACACACACACACACACACACACACACACACACACACACACACACACTCAGCATCTTAAGAATTTTTGTGATCCACAGCACGTCTGGATCAGAGGTGGGTAGGAACGCGTTACATTTACTCAAGTAGATTTTTGGAAAAAAGTTACTTGTGAGAGTAGTTTTAATATGAAAGACTTCTACTTTTACTTGAGTAAATATGTGGTGAGAAAAACGTGACTTTTTCTCTGTTACAATCGGATTTGCGCCGCGCATTACCATTACTTTACTTTTGTAAATAATTCGTCTTTTCAGTGAGAAGACTGACCAACGTCTTTTCACCGGAGTATGTGTGACCAATCAAATGAAGCCGGTCAGTCACGTGATCGCATACGCAAACTTTCTCCACCGGCAGCAAGAAAGTAACAGAAAAACCTACCGAGCATCCCTGACCTCATACAGCCAATGTTTACATTACAAACATGTAAAAAGGACAGTTATATAATGCGCTGTCAGTTGTGTGCGCCAAAACGTGTGGACATTTCAGCCTACAAGAACTCAACGTCAAATTATAGGAAACACGTTGCGATAAGTTTGCCGTATATATAATTTTGACTTATTTGTGTAATGATATATATCTGTTACAACTGGAGGCATAATTTTGTATGATGTAATTATTAAATGCAACACAGTGCAATACTAAAAACCAGTTCAAACTCTGTGAGTGTACACACTAGCAATATATGATTATTTATTTGACATCAACTTGTAGCTACACGTATTGGCTGACAGTCTCCTCAGTGCGTTTGTGAAACACATTGAAGTTACACAGGCCTAATAATTAGGAACAAACAAAAATACATATAATTTATAATTAATATTTATATTTATATATTATATTTATTTATAATAAATTATTTTTGTTATCATTAAAAGTCTCCAGTAATTCAATTTTCCATGATGTAATTTATTGACACAGTTGAGACAGTACTCTGCATTTACTCACTACTTGAGTAGCTTATAATCAAAATACTTTTTTAACTTTTACTCAAGTAAAGTTTTGGATGCATACTTTTACTTTTACTTGAGTAAAAATGTTGAATACTCTACCCACCTCTGGTCTGGAGCCAGAGAGATGTGTATATAGCAGTAGCGAACCGTGACCATTAAACCTGGGCCCGCTCCCACATGTGTATTTGTGAGTATGTGTGAGTGAATGTGTATGTGTGTGAGTGAATGTGTATATATGAGTGTGTTTGTGTGTGAGAGAATGTGTAAGTGTGAATATGTGTTATTGTGTGTGTGTGTGTGTGTGTGTGAGACTGTTAGCATTTAACTCACTCATCTGGATTTGAAGTGACACTAATCGCTTTTCCAATCAACACCTTAGCCTAGAAAAATTACAAATACACGAACATTATAACTTTTACAAAGCTAGACCAGCATTATAAACGACTTGTTAACATGTCAGTGTATTGATGAGGGAAACATTAAACTCTTCTGTACTTGAGTGTGTGTGGTGTTACCTGGTCTCGATTCCATGTCTTCATGTTAATGACTGAAATGTGCACGATGTTCACAGACACCAGGGACACAGCTGGGATGTACGTCGCCAGTGAGTCCGGAACGTTCACCACTGCTTGGAGTGGGTTTGAAGAAACGATCTGAAAAAGAGAAACAATTAAACTCCAGATTCTCATTAAATTATACCAAATGGAGTTTACAGTTCATATTACTTCATACATACAAAACACTTGTAGTAGTGTGTGATGGTTACCAAGTTGTACTGTGTGTGTATAATTTATTGCAGAAATACTCAGACTGACAAAGACTGTGTTTGGAGCAGGATTTCGTGTGTGTGTGTGTGTGTGTGTGTGTGTGTGTGTGTTTACCTTCTGAACAAATGTCTCCTGCAGAATCGTTGGTGCTGTCAGAATGTTGTTGACGAATGTTGGATTCTGGGATACAATCTGAAGCTGAGAGGATGGAATACTGGAAATGGTTGCTGTGGAAACACCTCCAATGAGCGTGCCCAGAGACACCAAGGACGAAGCACTGTTGATCTGTTAATCAAAGCATCATTCAGTTAAAATATGTCCAGTGAGGTCAACAAAACATTATTTTAATGAGAACATTACATCAGGTCATTGGATATTTGTGGGTTATAATTCCACATTATTTTAATGAGAACATTACATCAGGTCATTGGATATGTGTGGGTTATAATTCCACATTATTTTAATGAGAACATTACATCAGGTCATTGGATATGTGTGGGTTATAATTCCACATTATTTTAATGAGAACATTACATCAGGTCATTGGATATGTGTGGGTTATAATTCCTGCTACAAGTTGGATTTTTACGTATAGCTTAATGAGAAGCATAGTAAGCTCACAATGGCCAGGAGAAAAGTAGTTGGTTAACTATTTCAAAGCTCATTTTAACCCCAAACCAAGTGAAATTGTGCAGAGGTTTCAGTTTAACTCCAGAATGTGCAACGGAGGTGAACATTTGGCTAATTATGTTGTGGAATCTTGCCCAAGATAGATCAGCTAGTACAGTGGTTCCCAAAGTGGGGGGCGCGCCCCCTAGGTGGGGCGCGGAGCTATTGCAGGGGGGGCGCGGAGCTTGAAAGTAAAACGTGCACATGTGTCAATATTAGGGATGCACCGATTCCGATATTAATATCTGAAAAAATTCTAGATCGGGTATCGGTGACAATGTGACCGATCCATAAAAACAGATCTATTCAGTCTAGTTCTATGCTTATATTGCTTGCTTTTCGGAGTTAGTTCAACCTTAATACTCGTGCTGGTGGTATTCCACTTAGTCCGTTTATTTGCTGGTTGACCAAAAT